>NW_010273331.1:45653-63953 GCF_000690775.1 Eurypyga helias | reverse complement strand
GGGGGGAATGAAAATCTCTGCACCAAAGTAAAATATATATGTATATAATTCATATGCATTTATATTTATAGAGAGAGTAACTTCTTTTTAAACACTTTTACAGCCAAAACCTCTGGGAGTTGGGAGTTGAAACTTGAAATATGGCTTGGAATATTGCTCTCACCAAGAAGAAAGGTTTTTGAGTTCTCTAGAGAAAATTGGGTTTTATTGGACTGAGTTATGAGCATTTCGAATTGAATATTGAGAATACACTGGGTTTTGGCGGAGCTGTTCAAATGGGCTCATAAATTGAGCAGATAAGCATGGCTAGTGCTCACAGTAGGTGCAAACAGCTCCTTAAAGGATCTCTCTATTCAGAAAAAGTTTTCAGGCTCTGGCACTAACGTACATGGAGATGTACATTTTGATGAATGGAGAACATTTAATCTAGTTGTGGTCAAGTTTTAAGTTTACAGCATCCAGCTAGCTCATTGTTAAACATGAATTTTACCCTCCATTACAGTTATTTAGAGTATCTTTAGTAGAAAATATTAGCTAGTGGATTTTGCAGCTCAATTTACTACTTTAATCCAGCTAAATCTTTAAAACAGCCATGACATGTTATAGATCAATGCTCTTAATCTCTGTTTTCTGTCTCTATATGAACATTTTTAGGTTTTATGGCCTCTGATCTTTTTTGTTGAAGGTCAGAGGTTTATTATAGGATGTAAAAGAGAAGTTTTTGTCTGTTCTTTTGGGTTGGTTGCCTCTCACTGCAGGAGACTGGCTTATGACTATGCAACTATCCCTAGAGAACAGGCAAAAAACTCTTCCCTGACCACATTATAGACTTGAGGACTCCCTTCTAGTGCTCTGTCCCTAAAAGCTTTCCTTCACAAACGAAGGGCTTGTCTTTCAAAGAAAAACACCTAACTTCAGAATTTGAATTAGGAAAGTGGAGATTTGAAGGTAAATACACACAAGGGCAAACCAGAAACTGCTACTCCTGAGGGTGTGGGGGAGCGGAAAGAACCTTCTTCTTTGCTTCCTCTCCCTGGATAAATATGAATTGGGCCTTTTTCTTGACTGAAACTATTTTTTTTTTTTTTTTTTTGCTTCCCACCACAGAAACCAATCTTTAATTTTTTTATAAATTACAAGAAAAATTCATACTAATAGCTTTCAGTCCTCTCCTGAACTAAAGACATCACAAATTTTTCTCTACTACATTAACTATTTTCATACTACTATGTCAGTGCTTCAGCTTTAAATCTAGGATAAAATGCACCAGGATACAGTGAATGCAACCAATCTAGAATCAGTTTTGCTCTGCACATTTTCATTTTCCTTGTTTAGACTTTGATCTATAAAAATGTAAAGTGCAATCCTGATCCTAATACAGTCATGGGTAAAACTCTCTTAATGACATAAAGAGGAATTAGTTATAGCTACCATATTAGCATTGTAAGACAAGATTATTCAGAAGCCAGTAATGAAACAAGATAAATTAAACTTCCTCCTTAAATTATAGCCACAGGTTACTATTTGGTATAAATAATCGAGAACTGTTGATTATTACCTACTATCATTTCTTGACTTGAAGAGGAAAAACAGTGATGTGTTAGATGTACAAAAGGAAAAAATTCTGACCAGAAGAGTAATAAATGTTTTAATTTCCCCACCCCCACCCCCAAATTTGAAGGGCTGAAGTAGATGAAAAGAGCTGGTGTGTGGTTTTTTGACAAGTAGATATTCTGCTGTTCAAGAAGGTTTACAGGAACAACAAACTTTAAAAAGTACTACCTTGAATTTGACAAATCTTTCATGAAAGTCATTATTATCTGCCAATTTCTGTAGTAGTCAAATACACCCACCTTCAAGCACCTTCTGTTCTACATAAGCTTATTCTGTCTGATGAAGGCAGAATACCTTCAATCAAAGTAGATAGTCAGATATTGTTCAGAAGCAGAATGCAACTCAATGAAAATAGAAACTAATATATTCTGATTTTTAACTCCTAAATGGATTTTGTTTAAATTAACAGAGGAAGTTACGGTAAATAATGTAAAGCATCCATTTAAACTGTGCTGAGAATAATAGCATTGAGAGAACAAAGGAGCCAGGAAAGTGTCTGCTAGAGCATATAGAAGATGTTTTGCTAAATAAAAGTGACTAGAGTACTATAGTGCTTTGAATTATAAAAAAAACATGAAGTAGCAAAATTCATGATCTGTGTCAAGAAAAGTTCTGTTCCTCTAAAGCAATAAAACTCCATCAGAAAACAGGAGGATGTTATTTAAGTGGGAGACTTCGCCTTTGTCACAGTGTCATAATGATACTTCAGTTAAGAGATGCAGAACTCTCCCTTTCACATCCATGTATTTTTGGGTTTTTACATTTTCTGATGTGTTTAAAACTTAGGCATCTGTGATAAGATGGCATGTCTACACTGTTGGGCAGGGGTACTCCAGTATTTTTATCCAAGATTGTGCTTGCTTTATCCCTCACACTGAGGATGCAGCTAGAGTGCACCATGGCTATTTTCAGCCTTGGAGGCTCATGTTTCCTTGCCGTTGAAACTACATTGTGTGTAGACAGGCAAGAGAAGGAACTTGCATGCTGAGCCTTGTTGCAGCATGGCATTGAGATGCAGACCCTGTGTGGATCTGGACCTAGGGTTTGGAGAGTATACCTAAGTCCCATATTTTCAGTCCAAGTTGGTTCACTTTCATATCCATTGATCAATCTCATTCAATTGTTTGTTTAAAAAATGGACTTCAGTTTAAATACGTGACAGCAAAATATTTTAGATTGCTCTGATGGTTAATTTAAAAAAAAAAAAATCAACTTTTCCGTTTTCTGCCAAACTGAAGCCCTGCATTACCATTCCTTCCTACAGCCAGATGCTGACCCTCACTATACTTGTGATTTTGGTCTGATAGTACAATGTCTTCAAATCCCAAAGTTCAAACACAGAACACAGCTCTTTAAAATACAAATTTATTCACTTTCTAGTGGAGACTAGAATTGTGAATCTCAGCTACTGTTCCTGGTATTTCTCTGCATTTCTATTTTGTTATTTAGTGTGATTTGGTCTTTTGGTAGTAACTTGTGTAAATACAACTCCTGGTGTAGCTTTTTTCAACAGCAGCGAAGAATGTTGTGACAATTAATGCTAAGCTTGTGGTCAGATTTGCTTCTGAAATTTTAACATTGACCATATTACTCTCATACTCTTGTGTTGTTTCAAATGTTACAAAAATAGACCTTAAAGACCACTGAAATATGCAAATGCTTTTTAGCAAGCAGAAGGGTTCAACTCCTCATATAAATTTTACAAAGCTCAAGCACTTTGAGTTCTAACCTGAGAACCTTTCTGCTTTTCTGAACAGAAATGATGCATACTGAGTTGCACAGGATGTCTGTGCAATTGAAAGGTCATTCTTAAAGATACAGTGACCCTCGTCAGTCACAAATCCATTTCTCCCACCCCAGACTCTCATTCTCTGAATTTTGATCAGAAGGTGCTTTCCTTTGGTCCTTTTCACAGGTGCCTGTAGTATAGTATTGTTGTATAAATTGGAGGTGAAATCATTCTAGCTGCATTAAACATGGACCAAACATTTAGATGTTGGCCTGAAACAAGATATATAAAAAAGCATCCCCCCATCCGTTTTCAGGATAAATCTATCATGATGATCAAGACAGATAATCACGGCAGAACTGAGCAGGCTTTGTGAAGGAACACCAGTTGGTGGTATGCCAAGAAAATACTTTGCAATAGCAGCAGGAGTTGGCGCATAGATAGCATTGTGTTTCTGTCATTCCCCAGAGTTCATAATATGTGGAATTTGTGTTTCTATTAAATAAAAACCTTCACAGAAGTCCTAGGGAATTCTGTACCAGATAAATCATTCCATGCTAACATCTGTGTGGTGGTTTGTGACTTTTACAGAAAAAGAATATGCTCTTTTTTTCTTTTTGATCTTAATAAATGCAACAGGATTATGGAATCTTTCTGGTTTCTATATAATTTTCTCTATTTCATCCCTGATGCCCTTCAAAAATAATATCTGGGCATCTTATTTTCCTTGAATTACATCCAAGCAGCTTCTCTGATTTGTATCTTCCATTACTTATTTCCCCACGAATAGTCCAGTATCAGTCTCTTTGGAGTGTAGGGTTGTTTCAGGTTTTTTGGAGGGTTGTTTGGTTGGGGTTTTTTTCACTTATCCACCCTCACTGATATTCTTGCTCTTTAGCACAACGTGTTTATCAAAAATATGAAACTGATGCTTCAATACCAACAACATTTGAAAAAAACTGCAAACAGAAAAAAAAAAGTACTATTGAATAATTTTTGCTGCCTGATTTGTGCCTGGAAATTACCAGGAAAGCGTCATGCTTCGGCTGCTGAGTTTTACTTGGAGTGAAACAGCAATAAAACCGCAGGCCAAAAATAAGGGTTGCGTTTTCCACAGGTATCAGCTGAACAGAAAGATGATGTTGGTGCTAGCAGGAACTGTGAGTGCAGGGGGAAATTGTGGAGGAATTGCAGTGTTCCCTTTTTAATAAACATGAGTTCCTGGCCAGTCATGGTCCCTGACAAAGCAAACAGTTTCATGGTGGTCACTTAAACAAAAGTTGGAGAACCATAAGAGTCTCAGTCTACGTTGTTATCCTTTATCTACGTTTTTCTCCTAGTCTTCAGCAAGTTGCTACAGTTCCTTGTGAGACTGATTCCTTTTCCCCCACCAGTTCACAGCTATATGTGCAGAAGGATTTGCAGGTGAACAAATGAGCTTTCTGAATAAGGCTGCCTTGCAAGTAGTTTAATGGTTCCCCACTTCATCATCTGAAGACTTTCTCATTATAGTATTTCACTTGTTTAGGAGCTGTTTATCAGCAGATTGCTCCTAATAATGAAGTTCTTTGTCCTTTCTTATGCACCAGCATAGCAAAAAGCACACTCTGAATAAAAAAGATGAATTGGGTTTTAAAAAATTGGAAGAGAGGGACAATTTTGATGGTGCATCAAAAGCGACAACAATGGCTTTTGGGCCAGGTGCCTGTTGTGCTCCTTCAGAACTCCCCTCTGTACAGATATAAGCCGAAGACGCATTGTGACTTATGAAATTTGGTTCCTCTTGCCTATTCTTCTGTGTTCTGAGAACAAAGATACTGAAACAGAAACTGGCGTGCTGAGACTAGAAAAGTAGAGTGGAAATTAGTTCAGAACAGATCTCTGTTGCTGGAACACCAGGTGTGTTTGTGCGCTCTGCAAACGCTTTTAAGCATGAGAGCTTCTGCCAAAGGCCTAAATCAAATAAAAAAGTATAGACCTCTGTTGCATAAGGTTTCAGGTGCACTGTATTCAGCCACTCAGCCTATATGAATTAGCAGACACTTGCAAATATGTTTATGAACTGCAGAGCAAACAAATTAGGTTTGTCCTCCATCATCATCTGTAATCCAACAACACATCTGTGGGTAGTTTTTTGCCTTTATTCACAAAGAAAAGTTTTTATTCTGTTTGCTAATTTTGTTACTACTATGTCATCTTTAATGTTGCCTGGGTTTTTTGATGGACGTATCAAAGAAAGAAAAAACACAACCATCCTCATCTTTTTATACTGTCTTAGTTGCTTATTTGGCCCCCCATAAATCCAAAATTTATGTGTGCTTTATGATGTTTATGCCAAAGTCATGTAGGATGCTCATGGTAAAAACTATGAGGGTTCTTTATATGATCTCAGTAACAGTCTTGTTTCAGCTATGCTGTTGCTGCTTGTTATGTTCATTGATACATTCTAGATATTCTTCCCTATGTTTCTGTTATTGTGATAAAACATAGCTTGTTTATCACAATCACAAAAGGTCAGTTTGTCTCTGTGTATTTTCTAGCTGTGTCTACTGCTTTCAACTAAAAAGGCTCACTCCCTTTTTAACACCTGAAAAGCATTCTTCATACCACTGGTCCTGTGCTTAGAACCATGTTTTTGGTCTATAGCATAGAGTGTTCAGCGTGGCAAAAAAGAGAAATGTTGACTTGTAGAATTCTTTCAATCCAAATTTTTCCTTTATTCATGGTTTTCCCTTCTTGTTGTTCTGCAGTCATTATTTGTGTTACAGTCTAGACTAGCTGTAATGTAGTGGCAGTAATCCTTGTTAATGTCCAATAACAATCTTCACAAATTAGCTTTGAGAGTACTCCTCTATACATTTCTGGGATCTGCAAACATTGTCTTAAAAATAACACAGAAGAACTTTACTGCTGTATTTTCTCTACTTTTTATGTCCTTTGGGTATCTGCCCAGTCCTTCAGTGCATACTTTAAAATAAAAATACCAAAACCCACAAGACAATATACTGCAGCATCTTTGGCTTTCTGCACCAACCATTAGAGGCATAAATAACCGTGAAGGATGAATGGTGCTTCTAGACACATGTTTCTGTCAAAAAGAGTTTATGATGTTTCAAAATGCACTTGAATTTTCATGGAAGGCCTACCGAGAGTCTTCCCATATTGTATTGCCTTGGTTACGCCACCAATTTGGCGACCCTTTGGGCACTTTAGCCCTTTGCAAGTTCTGCAGCACGTAGGCAGACCTTAGTACATTTCGCTCCTGAGGCCTCTGACAAACAGGCAAAAGATTGGGGGGGTTTTGCTATAAAGCAGAAACTAGGATTTGAAAACAGTTGCCTAGTTATTTTGAGTAATTCTCTATTTATGATAGCTTAAGATACCAACAGTCTGAGTTTCTGTCACTGTGTTAAAACACTTTCCTTGGAAGCCCTTAGAGAAGTGCAGATTTTCTTTCTGATCCCGTGCCTTAATTTGTTTGTTTACAGCAACAAAAACTAATCTGTGTTTATCTGTCCCTCTGAACTGTTGTGTGAGAATAATTTTAACAATTTTGGAACATCTCCTTCTGCAATGTGAATTTTCCTGAACCCAGTTTCTCTTGAAATGTTCTCAAGTGTAATAAAGAGACACGCACACTTGAAACGTTCAGTTCTTTCTAAGGCTTCTTCCGCATCGCTCCAGTTTCAATCTTCCCCCTTCCACGCTGCCGTACTATTTTCTCACGCAATCTTTGTTTTACATAATTGCACAGATATTTTTTTAGAATGTCAGCCTTTAGTGTTCTCTTTCTGCTTTTGGGGTTGACACATGAATATATGAATGGATTATAATGTTTTGAGGATTATTTTGTGACCTGTGACGTTATTTGAGGAGTTCACCAAGATCTTCCAGTTTAACTATCTAATCACCTCGTGATTATGGAAAAATTTTCCTCTCCTATGTAGGGTATTCTAACTTCATTGAATAACCATAGAGGTCAAGTCACATGATATATATTATTCTTATTAACTTCAGAAACCATTCTTGCTTCATTAGCTGGGTTGGTTTAATTCATACCTCTATCCTGGCACTTCATTATTAAGTCCTCTGAACACCACACCGTGTTCCCCAGCAGACATCACAGCCGTCATACGAGCAGTTCAGCTCCCACAGTGGTGGTCTCTCAAATGGCATTGTAGATGTATGTGCACTACTCAGAAAGATGCCACCTTAACCCATGGGAAAACACAAAACAAGCTTCATCTCAAAAATCCTCTGTAAGATAGTTGTTAAGCAGGCCTATACTGTAGTGATTTTTTTTTTCCCTATATTCTATGAAACTTCAAAACTACCACAGTTATAGTCACCTTCCTTTTAACCATTGGGTCCGACATGACGTTCTACCTCTGCTAGCCTTACAAAAAGTGTGGAGTGTGAGCAGAAAATGACAGGTTTAGATAGAGTTGCCCATTTTAAGGGCAGAAGAGATCACTTTGATATTTTAAACTGATGCCTTGCTCAACTCGGCAGAGAATTTTGTCCAGTGATTCTGGCCATAAGTAATGTGTTCTGCTGGGTGAGGAAGCTAGCAGTTGTCAACAGTTTGATTTTAAATGCTTATGGTATCAGTTTATGTAATAGAAGGAATTAAATTCAGGAGTAACTAAATTGTAGTAAATTGTCATGTACCTATATGTAAATGACCAGACTGACCACTGCATGGGGATGCATGTTTTGGCTACATCCTGATGTGGAGCATCTTTAAGTGTCTTTCCTAAATAAAATTACATAAATGGTAAAAATTAGACGTGTATCAGTATCTTCAGACCAGTGTGCCACGTCTGTGGGTGCATTGTGCTATCAGTTATGTTAATATTTTTTTTTTTTTGGTGCTAAAACTGATCTACACTCCCCTGAAGCAATTATGCAAAAAGAAATACTTTGAAGTGTTGATGCTTAGAAACAGGTAAAAATTACTTGTGGGAGCAATTGAGTAAGTTGTAAAATTCTTCCATTAATGATAAAAAAAAAATATGGAAGGAACAAAAAAATAGAAAAATCACCATGACTTTTTTCTAAACAGTGATGAATTTAATAATTGCTCCTGCCGAACGTTAGTTAAAATTTATGTACAAATGAACAGAACTAATTCTATGCAAAACATTAAACTGGCAGTGTAGGCACACAGTCAGTTAGGATAAGTATGAATTGCATAGCATGAATTTATCTCGACCGATTCCTGGGGCGACTGTTTCTGAGAAGCGCCGTTGCAGTTCATGCAGTACATTAAGTGACTCACACCCAGGTACGTGGCTTCTGAAGCAAAATATTCAAAAGGCCTGATCTGACACACATTCAAGTCAATGAGAAGCTTTCCATGTGAAGCCTATAAAATCACACCTGATTTATATTAAATGATTATTTGACATATTTTCTCATTTTACCAGAAACCCCTTTCTAGTCAATGACAAGACAGGAAAGCAGGTTCTGTAGAACATTCATTAAAGATGAAGGCATCATGCAGAGACTCAACATCAGGCAAATGCATTCAGACAGAGTTCTGAATAAATCAGTACAGTGAGCAAAGGGGAAAGAAAAGTTTCATGAACAGAGCTCCTGTACTGCATTATCAGCTGCTAGACATCCCTAATCTCTACACAAACCCTTATTCATGATTAGGACAAAATAATTTTGAGATTTAATATAGCATTACTGCTAACACGTGTGATTAAAACTTATGCGTAGTTAAGTAAAGGTTTTGCCCTGTGCTGCTTCTGTTCATTGTCTGTGCATCCTCAATATTGCAAGGATTATGTATAAAAGAAGCTGAGGGATTGAACTGATATTGAATTCTGTCACGTGGTAGCACTATTATTAGAAATGAAAGCCAGTATATGCTGCAAGCCTGGGCCAAGGAATAAGGCATGAGGCATTCTTACAGTCTCCCTTGTTTCTCTTCCACTGTATTTGCAGGGCATAGACCGTAAAGCACTTAAGGAACTGGAAACCTAAATTTTGGAACTGTGCAAAGTTTCTTTTAGTGGAGAGTTTAGAAATTCTGAACTTTGGCTACCTTATAGAGTGGAACAAAATGCTAGCATTTCAGAATTCATCTTGAAGAAAAAATGTTAGTATTTTAAACACAAAAATGTTTTATTCTTAGTGACATACATATCAATCTTTTTTTCTGCTTTCTCCTGAAACAGACGATGAAATCCCTGTGTTTTCGCAGTGTTTTGACTTCACTAGACTGCATATTGAAATAAAACATGCTCCCAATGCTGTTTTTCCAACAGGCTGCATGAACTGAACTTTCCCTTTTCAGATGGTTTAACCCAGTCCTATAATGTTATGTATTTTTCCTTCATGTGTATCCAGATATGAATGAAATTTTATATATTGCAACATCTTCCTGTTATACATCTGAAATCCAAGTTTCCTCCAAGGACAGGTCAAAGTCAGTTTTCACTTGTGGAGGCCTGGCAAGCTTGCATAGCTCCCTTTTCCACAAAGAGGTCAAAATCTCTCTGATGAAGGGCCTCATCCCCAGAGGGAGGTTGGTCATCTATCAGCCTGTAAGACCTAACAACCATGAAGAAATTGCAGTGTTCTTGGACCACATGCATAGAAATATGACATCTGCATCTACATTTCTTTGTAGAACTCCTGGCTGGTTCTGGTCAGTCTTCTTGTGAATCTTGCCCCAAGGCACCTAGAAGCAAAGGAGATGATTTGGCTCCCAGCCTTTCCTCCTTCTGATTCTTGCACAGAGCAGTGTGTATCTTTGGCTCTTGTCTCCATTTCCCTTAGATCAAGCATCAGCCAGCTGGAAGCACAAGCAGAAACTATAATATAGTTCCACTAGCAGGATTTTTGTGTTTTATTAAACAGCTGTCCAAATACCATGTAAGAGCTATTTAGAAGAATTCTTTCTTTCAGGTTGTAACGCAGATTTTCAGGCAGGTTCATAATCTCACATCTTTCTTTAAGAGTAGATGTATTTTTGAAATTATATTTAATTTTTTATACTTGAGAAGTATTTGGGTTGATTGTTGCATAGCATGGGAAGAGAATTTGGGTCATTATGTGGTATGTGATGCTTTATTTAGTAGATATTGGCACAGGAGTTTCAGGTCCTGTGAAATAATATTTCATATGACTGCAAAATGTTACTTATCCTTTACAATGATGTAACATTTTTTTTTTCTCTACAATGAAAGGTACTTATTGAAGGACTATTACATTAGGGAAATAGTGGCATGCTTTCTGATAATTATTTATGTTTTCCCTGTGATTTAGTGCTGTGGTTTTAATCTCCAGGATTTCTTCCTGATATTGTTAGCTAAGATGTCAAAACTGAAAAAACTGAAAATCATACCACCTGTATAAAGTTGTCTGTTTTAGAACCTGAAATACTAAGGCATTTAGAAACCTTAGGTGTAGAGAATGTGGAGGCTCAAAGGAACATGAGGAAAGAATGTGATATGATCTTTAAGGTCCCTTCCAACCCTAACCATTCTATGATTCTATGATAAGTGGTTTAATTTTAGAATCATAGGATCACATGACATTTCAGATTAGAAGAGACCTCTGGAGGTCATGTAGTCCAGTCTCCTCCTCAAAGCTGGGTCACCTATGTGGTCAGACTAGGTTGCTGAGGACTTCATATGTTCCCGCTACTACATCATGTAGCGGGTTTGTCCCTCCCAAGGAGATTGTACACCTCCATCACAGCATTCCAGTCGTGTGAACTGCCCCACTTCATCTCCATAACCTCAACAGGGTGGGTTCTGGGCCACCTGCAGAGCTCTGCTTCATGCTGCTTGTTTCACAGACTGCATGTATGTGTGTTCCTAGGGCCTTAGGTCCTTTCACTGCCTCCTGGTTCCTGAGGTCCCTCTTGTATCTGTCTTTTATCTTCCTCTTATATATAATACATTTCAGTTCTGAAAATCACAGCTAATTGTCATCAAATTCAGTAGCTTCAGAGCTCTTTAGAGTGAAGTGTGAAATATCACAACCTAGCCTGGGGAATGAATGTTTGCATGATTCCAGTTTTATATTGGTGTGCTATTAAAAAAAAAAAAAAAAAAAGTTTTGCATTTCTTCAAAATACCCCATTTTTATTAGAAAAATAAAACTCCTGCCTTATTACACCAATTTTTAAAATGAGTGTGAATGTTTCAATAAAGAAGAGGAGCCTGCCTGCTTTCTGTTTTTTTTTTTGGGGGGGGTGTGGGGTGTGTGTGTGGTTTATGCCTGCACTGTAAATTCATTCTGATATTTCATTTACTTAAAAATTCCCTAGCTACTCTCTATCTCAGAAGACACAAAGAAAAGAGCAAGAGGTCAGACTCTAGGCAGAGCATGTGTGTATGAGGTGTAACGTGTCTACCTCACCTTTAAAAGTTCTTTCTAAGAAAAAAAAAGAGGAAAATGATGGAATTATGCCAAAAATAGAAGAGAAGAAAATTCATATCAGAACAGATTGGTTAATTGTATTTAAAGCAAACTGGCAGCTAGGGTTGTTGCTAAATAAGTTGGAGAAAGTCCTAGACAGATTAATTGTATTTAGATTTTTGCATATATAGTTATCTTTAAACAGGAAAGCTAAAAGTAGGAATGTGAATTTCCAAGAGACTAAGAATATGCCAAAACATTACCCACCAGTTATGCCTCTTGGTGTTCTTTTTCCCAGAAGAAGAAGAAAAAAATGTGGTTACTAGAAAACATTCAAAGTCAAATCCTTCTACCTTTAACAAGATATGACAATGCCTCTTAATTCTAATGGAAGTTGTCTGGTATGTGGGCCACATACTGATCCCTCAGCAGGTCCCAGGAATTATTAGCAGAAGGGAGCATGACAAGGTTCCCGAATGGCAAAGCTGGGGCTGGCTTCACCCTGCACACCTCCGCAGTATCACTGCGGTGTCAACTGTCCCAGCAGCTGTTGCCTCAGATATTTCAGACTTTCTCTCTGGAACACCATGTGCTGCAATGCGAAGGTAATCCCTACCCTTTCTCCTGTGTACCTAAATATTAGCCTCCTTTGCTTTATCTTCCTTTCAGTTGCTAAGAAAGTCATCTGTACTAAGCTAAAGTTACGGCATCCGGTTTGTAAAACGTCTAGCAACATCTTGGCATGCCAAAGCATTTTATAGGAACACCTTACCCCTTCTACAGGCCTGTCAGCACAGATCTGCATTGGTGATGGCTTGTCAGTTTGAACTTCAACCCTTCCTTTGAACTATTTGACATGGCCACTGTTAGCAATTCTCTCTTTCATTTTCTCCAACTGTGTGTTTTTAAATTTTTTGCATTTAGTGCAACCTACGCACAGGTCTTTTTTTCTCATTACCATAATTTATAACAGTGTGTTTCAAGAAGGGGGAGGTCACAAAACAAGGAAAAGGCCAAAACCACCACAGAAGGACATAATGACCTGCCAATACAGGACAGAGATGTGTAGCTGGGGTTACTGTGAGGGTGTCACCACTATGCAGTGGAAAATACACATTAAGTACTCACATTCTTCATAGGATCTGGCTAAGTTGGTTACTCTCCAGAAGTTGAACCCGGTATATATATGAGTATCAAAGCTGGTTATCTTTTCTCAGTACTGCTGAATATTGCCAGATAGGTTTCACCTTGGTGACTACTTTGAAAAGCAACAAAAAAAATACCCTCTATTAAGAATGGGGAGACTGGCATGAATGTTTAGTGTTGTGACATGTGGGAGACACTAAAACTAGCTGCACAGCTTGAGGAAAGTAGACCTCTAAAGCAAAATATTTTTAAGCTAAAAAGAAAATATAATATGTATTTTTAGCAGTAAGAGAAGCACTTTTTGTAAGGTCTGCTCTTCTCCGCTTTGCTGCTCTATGTGTGCTTTTTTGTGAAGTTTTTATACTTTGGTGTTTGCCAGGAGTAGAAACATTAGCTAGATTCTCTGCTAGTATAGATAATTTAGTTCTGTGAACTGCTGTCTTTTACACCCACTGAGAATCTGGTCCATTTTTTGATGATATATATGAGTATATTAAAGTGACTAATCTTTTAAAAATGTTCTGTTCAACCATTGCCCACCCTTCCGTTTCTTGGCTGGAGATTTGCACTTCTGAGTCTTGTTTTCAGTTTATATTGGAATAATAAATAAACTGAACATGCAAATACATTCTATCTTCCTGACCTACTCCAGCTGCAAAGATTTCCCTTATTTCTTACCCCTTCCCCTTTTTGAACTATGATTTAAGTGTTGTTGGGGTTTTTTTTAAGTTCATATCCCTTTTGCTATTCGGTTCCCAGATGCAAATTCCCAACGTTATATTCAGCGTTTTCACCATATGTTTAAAATAAAGAGTCGTCCTTTCCCATCCCTTCGGAGAACAGATCACTCCAACTTGACCAATAAGAATGTGGGGAAGGGCTTGCTAAATATTGAATGGCACGGAAGGGAAAAGGCAGCATTCACAAAGATACTCCTGTTTCTTCTCTGAAGCAGTGCTTCCTCATTGCAGCTGATCACAGTAGGAAGTTATTCCTGTAGGGCTGTGCTTTCAACAGAGTCAAAATTTACGTTATGCTAGCCCTTTTCCATCCCACATGTGCACACATAAAGGAGATTATTTTATTTCTTAAATCTTGCAATATAGACATTAGCAACTTGTCTAAGCAAATACAAAGAGGACACTTCCTGGCATGAAACACTTTTCCATCTTAAAAAAGTGAAAAATCGCTGCTTTTACTTACACCTTCCTTCTCAGTATATGGACACTATTCAAAGACTGGAAACCAAAAATCACATTTTTGGAGGTACCGAGAAACCTCAGGGGTGGCTGATGTCACTGGGAGATGTGGTTAATGGCTTCCTTTTAAATGAAGACTCCCATATCTAGAATGGCTAAACTACTGGCTCTGCTAACACCTTCATATATCAGGGCTCCATCAGTTACATACTCCTGAGAGCCACCAGATGGGAGGAATCCCGAAGTCATGGATGAGAGCAGCCCTCAGCAGCCAAACCTTTCTCTTGCACAATTGTACAGGCTTGTCCAGAATGGTCAACCAGATCACAGGCTGTCCCTAGGACATGAAACTTCAGCAGTCCCTATGTTTTACTTACTGCCATTGCTGGGATTTAGAGTATCCAGTCAGCTCAATGCCTCACACGGGAACTCCATCTTAGACTACTCCCTTTGGAAAAAAGCCCCACACTGGCATACGCAGTGAACCTATGGTGTGCTCCAGAGTGCAAGTTTTCCACGCCAAAATCGCAAGACCCAGCCCATAAGCATTGTAATGGACACTTTAGGCTTTTAGGCACTGTATGGGAGAAGTAGTTATAAGGGGATTGAGAGTGAGAGAAGATCAGCCTCTATCTTCAAGTGTGTGCTTTATCACTGTCAGGATCACTCGTCTATTGCCTTTGCTGCCATCCTTACATTCACATCTCTATTTCTGTATGAGTTCCAGTTAAAGTTCTTCTGAAGGACATAGATCATATCTCAGAAATGATTCTGCAGCAGCCTTGGTTTCAGCGTGGTTTTTGCTATGTACAGAAAATCTCAGTGTCAGCACATAGCAGCCCTCCTTCAGCATTCCACCTGGCCATTTCAAGGCATGAGTTCAGAGTTCATAACATAGAATATACCAGTTAACGAACTCAAATAATATTTAAGGCCCAGAGACATCTGTCCCAGAAGACTGGTTATGCCCTACAACAGCAATGGAGGAAACAATAAGCTTCATGCTTTTGCAGCCCTTGATTAAATGAAATAAAATTATTTCTCATTGCACCTTTAAAAGATACATCCTGCTTTTCTTACAGAAGAAACCTATTGTCTACTGACAAATTCCAGACCTAGCAGATCTGGTCCTGTATTGGAGAGAGAGATGCCCCTGCTGAATTGCTGTCAAGAGCCACCTGCAGTAATTTCTGCCGTGACATATTTTTTGGACTCTTGGCAGACTTTGCCTCTTTCCCAATTGCACCTGGGGTGATGGAAGAGAATTCCTCAGGTCTGTGATGGAGTCCACAAGTCTGGATAAGAACCAGCTGTTACCCAGGGTTACAGACTAGTGATATGTAGCAATAACTGCTGTCATAGCTGAGATGCACAGAGATGTTTCATTTAAAATTCAGTTGTTGGAAAAGGCTCTCTTGGAAAGAGCCACACATCTTGGAAGCTCACTTCCTGTTGTTGGGCAAGAGCTGGCAGGGTTTGTTAACCCTCCATCAAATTTTTATTCCTAGTCTACGGGCTGTGAAGAGCAGAGATTACTTCATAATCCAGGAAGAGTTTTAAAAGTTCAGACATTTCAAATATAGTTAGGGCAATACTATAAGTGACTCACTGGCAGTGTCGGTGTGAAGTATATTTTCAAGAGCTTGTCAAAGGCATCTAGAGGGGGAACAGGCTTTATTTTCGGTTATTATAAAGAAATAATGGATTTATCAGTAGGGCACCAGTATATTTACTTTGTAGCAAGTAATGTCTGGCTAAAGCTAATCTTTGCATGCTATAAAGCAGAAAATAGCTATAGCTTATTTATAACACAGTCATATTCTTCTGCAGAGATAAAGGATATATTATTGAAATTGAAATAATATTTCCTTGGTTTTGTGAAATGAAAATCTAATAATTGTTTCAAAGATTAAAAATATTGAATTCATTCCTTTAATAGAAGGGACAATTCTTCCAAGTCTTTGTAGTTATATCAGTGTGTAATTTGGACCAGAAATAACAATTTTCTGGTATAAATAAAAATATATAAATTTCTATAATAAAATTATCTCATAACATACTAATTAACAAGATACAGAGGGCAGATGATGTGGATTCTTGTGAGCAAAAATACCTTTTATATCTCCTAGCCTTTCTCTGCAGTCTCAAATTATGAAAGAGTAAATCCAGCCTCAGTATAAAATCAGTGATTTTTATGAGGCTGAATTAGGATTTGAAGTGAGGAGAACAGAAGTAACCTGTTAGTCTTTCTCAGCTAAAAGAAACTGATAAGTGATGTTTGTATAGAAGGTATGGAAATAGTTTTCTGACATTTAAATATTTATACTATGTATTTACTTAGCAACTGTAATTACTAAAACCCTTTCAAAATACTGACATTACCTCCTTTGGGTGACTGTATGTAGGTGAAAGAAAGCCTATCACTTGAATCGTTGATCTTGGCCCTCTCAGACAATTACTGGGCTCCTGTTAAGTGGGAGACATCAGTTTTGGTCTGTAGCTTAGTAAGGCAGTGAAAAATCAGTATCGGCTGAGAATGTGGCACAAAGTCTGTTGAAGAGATCTAAGTTTATCACAGACAGCTGTGAAACCACAGCTGTAACATGTAAGTAGGTAGACAGGTATAATTGCATCTTCACAGTCACATATAATGTTGTCTAAGTCAGTCAATTCTCTGGAAGTTAACTGCCCAGGTGCGATTCTGGTAAGAATACAGGTATTCTTAGCCATATAATCCATAACCTATTTGTGGGGTGGGTTTTTTTGAGTAATGCAGCAGCAAAATGTGGTAAAAATAACATAGCATTACCTTCTGCTTTTCTATAAGTCCTGCCAGGAAAAAAGAAGTAAATAATTGCGTGTTGAAGGTTGTCTGAAAAGTGACACCTTGCCTTTGGTTTTCATCTTTGTAAAAGAAATGCAGGAACCTTTGTTCTGACACATTCCTGTCACTGTCATACGAAAACCCTGGGCAGCAATTATGTCCCTCATTATTAGGCATGTAATTGCCAAAAATAACATTAAGTAAAGAGCTGGTTGGCAGGAATTAGATTTGCTTTCTCTTAGTACAGCCTTTTTTTTTTTCTTCCTTGAAGCTCTAGAAAGAGGAATGAATTTGACTTTGAAATAAGTGCCAGTTCCCCATTCATTTCATCGTGCTTAGGAATATACTGTGTCTTGATAAGATCTGATAAAGCTTGATTCTTTTCATATCCCATATGGGAGTGTTGTCTCAGCAAGTGTAGTCTTGTAAAGGGTAGGGTCTTGCTTCGTAAGTAACCTGGTGAAATAACTGAAAGTATCGCGGAACACAGTTCAGTGTGCAAAGGAATGTTAAGAGACCATTAATCTTCCTCAAGGTAATGGTTATATGTTATTAAAGGTCAGTGGGATGATGACCTGTGAGTACCACAGAGGTCTTTTTGTACACTGTGAAGTGTTCAGCCTTCTTTTATAGAGCTGTTCCTTTAGCCTAAGGAATAGAAGTATTTTTTGCATTTCAGTGGAAGCAGAATTGAACTTACATCATGAAAAAGAGAGCACACAGTAAATTCTGAGCCACCAGGGAGTAGTTTGGTAGGTATGAGGGTGCATATTAACCTCATACAATACTTGGTTTACAAACTTAAAATTCTACTAAACATACTCAAACTTTCTGCCAGTGTCATTTACTTTTTTTTTTTTTAATTGAAACAATCAGAGAATAATTCACTTTTCTCATTTGGCAAAAACCCAGCTAAAGCAATACATTCCAGCATGTACAGTTAGTAAAAAGATTTGGGTTATTTGGAAGCAGGACAAGAGAGTTTCAAAGCCAAGGAGAAATCAAAAAAAGAATAGCAGCCTTTTGACTCCTGCCAGGGACTCCATCCATCAACAGTGTCAAAGTGGATAAAAATAGTGCATCTTTCCGTTAAGTTCTGTACGGGGCAGATAAAGCAAAGGAACAGTGACTGTGTCGGTTTGAAGCAGTTCTGGCCACTGGAGGGCTCCTGTATTTTTCTGGCTGGGTGGAGGCGTGATACTGGTTCAGAGGATGGTTCTCTAGTAGAGCTGTGAGTAATGGTGAAATTATCTCGTATTGTGTACAACGGGCAGCAAAGAAAGTAGAGTGCTTCTCTTCATCTCAATCACATTAACATTTCCTCTACCCTCAATCAAAAATTAGCTTTTAAAAACATGAAAATTCATGTTCTTCCCCTCCTTTCTTGAACTCTAATGTCATTATGC
>NW_010273331.1:12295-45622 GCF_000690775.1 Eurypyga helias | reverse complement strand
TAAACTCTAAGTTCATTATGCTGAACCGCTGCAGTGGAAAGATGTTTAAAATGTGGAAATACCTGGCTACTCTGAGGAGGTGGAAGCCAGTGTCCCATTCTAGCTCCAGTCCTTCTCTTTACTGAGAATTTAAGCGTCACCAGCAGCTCTGCTCCCACATTGCTCTTAGGATTGCTCAGCTCACCATACAGCCAGCATGTGGAAAGGCATCTTGTTGATACCAACTTTGTTATATACAAACAGAGTCAGACCTGAACACATTTTTCCATTTATTACCAACAAAGATTAAAATTGATTCCTTGGCTCTATACCGACTAACTATGTATGAAGGTATCAGCACAGTGACATGTAAATTAAATTCAACATTTTGGAAATGGGTTATGAAGTTAAAATGGTTGGAGCAGAGGGTTTTCAAGAACTTTTGGCTGAGTTCCCCTTTCCCAGTTAGGGTCTAAGTACATAATGAGCCCTTGTATGTGATACTGGCAGGAGCAGGTCTGCACAGGCACAGCAGAAGAACAGAGCAGGGATTCTTGGGGATGCTTCTCCGGTGCCTCACACAATACCTGGGAACCTGTAGTGGCATTAATATTTCTTTTAAAATCCTTTCATACCATATCTTTCAAGGAAAAGGGTCAAGAACTGAACTGCAATCACTGAGCAAAGAGGTGGCTAGTATGTGGCTAATGAGTTAGTAGTTAGGTGACTGGATATAATTAAAAAGAAAAGCACCCGCAGGATTATTATGAGATGCTCAGAACAGCTTTATTGATGGAAATCATTGGATATTGAAATAATTTGTATTTCCTAAATCTGATTGAGTCTTCTATTATTTCAAATTAGTATTACTAGCTCCTAGGAGCTCTAGCTATAGATCAGGATCAGTTATGTTACACAGTGTAGAGACTTCAAAGAGAAAAATATTTACAAGGCATTTTACTGTCCACTTAGGAGATGATTAAATATGACGTTGACTGTGAAGAACTAGTAAGATAGTACTGACTGCTGTGAGAAACAGTTTGGCACAGATACATAAGAAACTCGGGTACCACAGGCTGTCCAAATAAGCCTGCACAGGTTGACTTAGTTTTTCATAGTCCTTAGTGACTCTAATAATTGTGAGGTCTCCGCATTGACTTGATGTTTGTGCATAATTGGGATTTTCGTTTGAACTCTCTATCTCATTGCGGATAATTTTGCTAAAATTTTACTAAGGGCTTATCATCTGAAATTTTGCAGCAGTTTCCCAAAAGGCTGAGTGAAGTATGCAATGTATTCTGCAATGTACGTCCTTTCCTGAATGTAATCAGGAAGATTATTTTAACAGCATCTTCCCCTGCTGAAGCTGTGCTGGTTAGAAGATGACTGTACATGCTCTCTATATTCTTTTATCCCTCAGGATGTTATTATTTTTAATGTTATAAATATCAGGATAATGACTCAGTGGTCTATTAGGTTTTCTAAATCGTTCTAAAGCACAGCGTGGTCGGAAGCTTCTTTCAACTTACCACTTCACTGATTTTTAAAAATATACCAAAGCTGACATTTACTCTTAAATGCATCAGAGAAGCACCACAGATTTAGTGATGAAAGTCACAGGATCTAAGCTTACCCAGAGATCTCAGTCTTCCTCCCTGTGGACAGCAACATGGCAGGCTCACAAAACCTCCCCTGGTAGAGGAAACAGAAAAACATCTTCATTGCTTCTCTGTCTGCCTTCATTTTCCAGAATAGACACTGAGTTCTCACTCTTCAAATGTCTATTTCATCTGGTTTTGAGATTACCCAGTTTCTGAATTAAGAGGATTTTTGTGTAGAAACACAAAAAGAATTGTTCCTGCAAGGAGAGGATTGTAGGGCAGATGTATAGAAGGACCTCTACACCTGAGATCTGTCCAGTTCCCACTTAGGGCATCAGATCATAAAACACACTAAAATACTTCTGCTTTTCTGCTGCAGTGCTCTAAAAAAATCACCCAACTCTTTAACTGATATGTTGTACAGTAATGTTGCATTTCAAAACAGATCTTTAAATGGCTCCGTCTTGACAGCAAATTATCTGAGCTTCTACGTGATCTGCATGTTGTGTCTGAATGGTCCAACCCAGTAGACGCAGGCTGCAGAAGACTGACACCGTATCTGATATTAGGTTGCCGACTTAACATGAGGGATGCATGGGAAGAGCTGACATCCAAGCCTCTCCCCTTACCGAGTGAAATCCCAAACTCTTATTCTATAGCCTCAAAATGGAACTTCAATGAGCACCTGCTGATGAGTTCTTAGCCTCGCTGAGATATGTGATAAAGGGCTCACCATAAAATTCAAGTGATCTTTACAGCATCTGACAACTGTGTTAACAGATAAAACCAGTCACTTTTCCTCCTACATTTAAAAGAAAGGACCTTTACCATTTTGAGAGAAAAAGCCAAAACTTGTCTCAGCAAGTGCTTTCAAGGCTGTGAAACTCAAATGGAGGGAGGAGTCAACCCTACCATAAGACACCTACATCTTTTTACAAGATAAAAGCCCTTTATTTACTCCCTTTCATGTCTTACTAGCTGGTATGCTGGAAGCTTTTGGCAGCCTTTACCTCTGTGTACTGAATAGAAGGAGATACAAGTACTCAGTTAAGGACTCTCAACTCTGATCTGAGCTTGCCTAAAATTCAGGTGTTGCAGCAATGGGTCTTGAACTACCTAAGTCCCTAACATTCCGTGTTGTATTTCAAAACTCTCTATCAAAACAAACATCAAAAGTAGATTATTGCAGGTGAATCTCCTATCTGAGACTATGCTTTTAGTTTTCTGAAGAAGCTGAAAAATCTTTCTTTCCTCTAAGCCCTCTAAGGAGAGAAAAAAAAAGTTACAAATTTTTTTTGCAAATGTTGGCATCATTTGCACATTTAATAGCATCATTGTGGTATTTTATCTGTGTGATTTTTAAAGAAGCAAGAAAGCAAATTGGATTTGGAAGGAAAGAACTTGTTCAGAAAGTCAATGGAAATCAGTACTTCTAGCTCCTGATGAAGAGAGATTTTGCAGCAGAGACTGTTACAGGTTTCTCCATGAAAACTTTCTCTAAGAAAGAAGAAACAGACGGAGATAAAACGACCCAGGCAGATACACAGGTGTGGTATTTCAGTGAAAGGGAATGACCCCTGCAAAAAGAAGTGGTAAATGTAAAAGGATTTAAATGCTAAAGGTATCTTGAGAATCTCAGGGATATGTTCAGTGAGGGCTGCAGTGGTAATAGCAGTTAGCGGTTAAAACTAATTGTTCCTATAAGCTCATTCTGTAACTCTGAAAAATCACTTACCTCTTCTTGGTTTTTTCTGTTGTCAGTGATCTGTGCATGGGGAAAATGCAAAAGTAGTATGAATCTTCATTCATAAATATTAGTTAAACTCTTCCCATTCCCTAAACTGAAGATATTTGTCATGGTTTAATTATAAAAGATCAAGATTATAGCACTCTCTCTTTTTCACTGTGCAGTGTTCCGGCATATAAAGGATAAAGATTCAACATATATAAGATGTGGCAAAAGTTACGCTGTGTACAAATGTTTCACAATTTGGTCCTTATGTGATCTAAGTTTTGAGAGAGAATGCTAATCAACAGTTTTCAGTTTGGGCCTGAGACTTGCTTGATGGAAAGAGGGAGCAGGAAGCAGCTCAGAACTGAGGTGCAGAGCTAAATGCCAAGAACGTTTGGAAGAGCTGAATGTTGTGTTATTAATCATATACAGGCTAGAAAGAAATGGCAATAGCTATGGGTGAATCAGCAGAGGGTGGTGCCTTGGATTTAGAAAAATGGTGTCACCTGTTAGGCTTGCAGTCACTATGTTTCAGTAAGACATTTTTGGTTTCCATAAACACCCCACAATGTTGAAACATTGCTTTTTGTTGCTGATGGATATAATGAAATTTAATCCAAACACTGTGTTGGCTGAGGAACCGCTTTAGCTGTAGAGGAAGTGCCAGTAGGAAATTGTGAAGTATTTATTTGAGTCTGCAGTATGAGAGTGTTTCCTGAACCACAGCTGTAGGGACAGGCCCAGGGTTTGCACTGGTGAGAGGGAAATGGAGTTCTGTTGGAAATAAATTAATTGAATGCCTATGAAACAGGAGAATTCCTCCTGTTATATGATTCCCATTCCAGTTCTCCTCTTGCCATGGGTCATTTATTACTGCTGCCATGCTTTATTGAAAAGGGAAAGGTTTAAATAAAAGCAAAAAACTAAAGTAAGAGAGTGCAATATTACACTATTATATTGAATATGAAGCGAATGGGCTATAATAAGAGTAAATAATAAAAGAAAATTATATAATTCCTGAGAGAGCTACTCTAAACAGTAAAAGTTAAACATGTAGCTCTATAGTATGAAGGAATGTACCACGAAATCGGAAAACCACAAGGCTGGAAGCAACTTTAGAGATTTACTCCATTCTGTTTCCCCCCTGCAAGGATCTACAAAATGTGTTTGTCGTTCCTGACATAGTTGTCTAGCTCTTTCTCTAGTTCCCAAGGGTGATATTCCAAAACCCCCTGAACCAATTTTCCTATTGGAGGGCTTTTTTATAATATGATTTTTGTAAATCCTCCTTGATCTAATTCAGTCCTTTTTTTCCTTGTCTTACACAACATATATGTGAAGAAAGAGAATCATTCTCTTCCATTTTACAGCATTTTCATTTATTCTTTACTTGTTGGACACGTCCTCCAGAGCTGATACAATTTCTGCTGATTTCCTCTGAATTTTTTCCAATTATTCCAAATTTTTACTGAAATGAAGAATCCAAGCTAATCACAATGCTCTGGTGAAGGTCTAATCAGTGTTAAGTTTGAAGATTTTTTTATAAATCTCATTAATATTATGATACTGTTTCTAAATTCAAGCATAACTTGTGTTTTTTTCATGATCCCAGTTCTTTTTCACTTCTCCCTCCTATATTTTTAGACTAAAAATTTCTAAATAAATAAAGTCTCTTGCACTGGTTCCTGCTTTGAATCACATAGAAGAGGACAGTAAGACCTTTCACTTGTATTCTAATTCTTTCCTCCCAACATACTTCATTCACCTCAATTTGATGTCATCTTCATAAACATACGCACTGTCCCATCCTACAGGTCATCATTGGAAGTACTGAACAGCCAGAGCCATTGTCGGTTCCTTTGGAGCTTACTTGATGAAAACTGACCTTCTGATAATGAACAATTGATAACCATTCTATGGAAAATTTTCTAACAGCCTCTCCATCTATGCTGTGTTAGCTCTCCGGTTCAGGCTCTTTTTCTTTGTTCCTAAGAACACCGTTACAAAAAATGTTGAAAGCCTATGCGAATTTTTCTCTTTCTACAGGACTTGTTACTTTGATCTACAAGTGAATTGGCTTGGCATGATATCTCCCTAGAAAATTCATGCTGGCTTTTATTAATCTTCTTCTTTTGGCCCCAGTCCCTGCTTATCCATGCTGAGATTTGGGGTTCTTTTTCCTAATAAAGTATGCCATTCATTTTAATTTGAAAGTTCTGTTTGTTTCTCCTCTTATTTATTCCTGTCTTAAACAGCACTGCTGCTTATTTGCATCAGTATAGAGGAAAAAGAAAATTTAGACCTCTCTATGTACTTGAACAAAAGTGTTGGGTGGCCTTCCAAGGCTTTTAGATGTAAAAGAAAGAGTAATAGAATTAAGACTAGAGTCTGATATGATGTAATTTTTAAGGCTTTTTAAAGAAGATAATGCATCTTTGTCCAGTGGAACACTACACAATTAAAAATAAGAGAAGACTGGAATTTCATTTACAGTTTGTAGCCTTGTGGTCCACATAACTGGCACATCAGTCCTGAAAAGCGGCTTCCCTCACCTTACCAATTTCTGAAGGCCAACCACCACATCCACATACGAATCAGAGATGGTACAGTTGAGACCTAACGACCCTTTAATAGAATGTTTTTATTTCCTAGCAGAACCAGCTAAATATGCTTGCCTATTTTTTTTTTTTTTCCTCTTCCTTATAATACATTGGCTTAATTATTTTTCTTGCTTTTTGTTCTGTGGTTCTTGTGATTTGTTTCCTTGTGCCTGGCAGAACTGTTGTGGCTTCATGATTCCCTTGAGCGCGACTTTGTTGTCGCAGACATCGTACCGTTGCCTCATCTGGCTTTAGAACAACGTGGGTTTTCCTTCATGTAAATGATAGAATTAAATGTGTGTCATCAAATCTCTAAAATCTGTGCAGGTTGATGGGTTATGCTCATAAAAAGAAGATATGAAGAAGATATTCTTCAAATACACCAGTTGATTTATAAGGGTAACAGGAATATTGTGAGTGCATTGCTCCCTGAACTAGAAAGGAGAAACACAAAATCAAATGGCTTTTCAGTGAGATGATGTGTTGTGCCTGCAACGTGAGCTTAGTTTTGGAAGTATAAAGATTTGGAGTTTGCTTATTTTATGGCCTCTTTAATCACATAGGAAGCTACTTGTTTATGTGCTGATTCTTATTGCCAGGTAGGCAGTTTATTCTCAGTTCTAAATCACAGAACGTCTTGTTCCAGGGGCACAGTACCCACATGCTCATTTGCATTCCTAGATATTCATTATAATTTACAAAACGATGAAGAGTTCTGTTTTGCGATGCTAGGTTTCATAAATACAAATAAAAGAGCCAAAGCTGTCAAAATTCATCCTTTTGGCAGCCTCCCACAGTTGTACCAAAGGAAAAAGTAAGGATTGAAAACCCATCAAGGAAATAATGAGAAATCAGAACATTTTGAAACCTTCAGCATTCTTAGGAAGAACCAGATAAAAGATACATAAGTTTATATATTCTGAATAATTTCTCAGTGACTTAAAAAAAGAGAATGCAAGGAGTTGTAGCAGAAATGTAATGGTGATATGGACAATGAATTTGTATTAGTGAGCAATTCGAGAAAATCTTGGGGTATTGTTCCTACATATGCACAGTCTTCAGAAAACTTTATCTACTTTGCCTTACCCCCTGACCTATGCTGCTGCCTTCGGCCAATTATTCAAACCCTCCACAACTAGCTGGCTAGCCGAGCTGGAGATTGTAGCACAAGGGTGATATTTGCTGTTTTGTGGCCAACTTAATCTGACCACAGATAAAGTCATCCCAAGGAAAGTATATGCTGTCCATAATGGAAATTACAGCCACTCCCATGGCTAAGTTTGTTTCTGTTCTCCCCTGTTTGCAATGGCCTACAATTTTACAGCCAGAGACTCTCCTACTAGGGTTTGTTTATCCAAGAAAGCACATACACAGTAACCAAGGGTGTGGATTTACTGCACGCAATTACCTCGTAATAAAATCTTAGGTGCATAATTTCGTCGCAGGGTGACATGAAGTGAACAGTGCTCCACAGAATCATTCTTAGCGCACGTTAATGCCATATGAACGCAATGTCGGCGTTGTGAATGCCTGCCACAGCTTGCCATCTGCTGTACTCATTTCCTCTGGAGATTAGAAGTCTTCCCCGGGAGCAACATTTAGTTGAGAGTTTTTGCCCATAAAAGCTGATCAGCAGTTTTCAGGGAGTGAGAACAAAGAGTGCTAAAGAACTTCCATTATTTTACACAGGCCATTTGGAGATTGGTTTTGAACAGATAGCCAGTTCAAATGAGCAAAGGCAAAAGGTAAACATTTGCTAATAGAAATAGTTGTATTCACAGAAGTGGTCTTTCCAAAACAGATTTTTGATTGCAAGCCTTTTCCTTTCCTATGAACATTTTTAATTAACTGTCTTGCTCAGTTAATGGAATGTAACCTAAGGAATGTGCACTGTACCTGGTAACCCAGACTCCAAAGCAAACAAACAACCTCCACTAAGATGTCTATTTTCAAAAATCACTTCATTACAGACCTCCCAGGAGCTGCAGTGAGACATGTCTGTGCCAGTCACTCAGTGCAGTTACTTCTCTGTAGGCTCCTTCACTTTTCTCATTTTGGGGATTACAGAAAATAATGCTCTCCTTTCCCCATTTTAGAATCGTAGAATTATAGAACCTTCTAGGTTGGAAAAGACCTTTAAGATCAAGTCCAACTGTTAAATCAGCACTGCCAAGTCCACCACTCAACCATGTCCCTAAGCACCTCGTCCACACATCTCCTGAATCATAGAATCATAGAATCATAGAATGGTTAGGGTTGGAAGGGACCTTAAAGATCATCTAGTTCCAACCCCCCTGCCATGGGCAGGGACACCTTGCACTAGACCAGGTTGCTCAAAGCCACATCCAGCCTGGCCTTGAAGACATCCAGGGATGGGGCATCCACAGCATCTCTGGGCAACCTGTTCCAGTGCCTCACCACCCTCTCTGTGAAGAATTTCTTCCTGACATCTAATCTAAACCTCCCTGATTTCAATTTATACCCATTACCCCTTGTCCTATCACTAAAGGCTCTTGTAAAAAGTCCTCTCCCAGTACCCTTGTAGGCCCCCTTCAGATACTGGAAAGCTGCAATGAGGTCTCCTCGGAGCCTCCTCTTCTCCAGGCTGAACAAGCCCAGTTCTCGCAGCCTTTCGTCATAGGAGAGGTGCTCCAGCCCTCTGATCATCTTCGTGGCCCTCCTCTGGACTCGAATCCTCTTTCTTGATAGTGAGAGGGAATTAGGAAGAGAGAGATCCAACAGTCCAGAACTACTAAACGAAAAGCCTTATCTGGCCAGTGCCTGCTTTCAGCAGTTCAGGATTTCTGCCAGCTCATGTGTGAAAATATATGTACTCAGCATGAACTTAATTCAATTTTCCACATGGATCAGTAAGATCTTTGTATGTACTTTCCTGGTCTCTTAGCACTAACCCAAGCAGTGACATTTCCTTACATGTAGAGAGGAGTGGAAGATACGTGCCTCTTTATTCTCTAGCTACTTTCTGTCTCTGATCTCATGCTAAGCCTGTCATTTTGTAGTACGTAACCTAGACGCTGATACTGGGCAGCACACATAACTTATGTATGTTGAATGGTGTCGGTTATAATATACATGTTTACCTGGAATCTACCTCCTTTGTGATCTGTGGCGGTATACTGAAATATAAATAAATATTGTACAGAAGAACAGAGTAGCTAACTGGTGTTTTTTCCCCGAAATCAATCTTTCTTGCCTTCCTAATAACTGCATCGTATGAAGGGCTGCCTCTATTCAGTCCAGAGATTGCTGTGCTTCAAGGGTGAGTGAGGTAACCTCTTCGTATAACCTGTAAATTATTCGGTCATGTTCTGCCAAAACTGGACTGGCAGAAGGTAGGACTTTTCCATCTTCATGCTTTATGAACCTCTGCCTAAGCCACCGAGGATGCTTTGGTCTATCACGAATATATTTACAATACTATCAAGAATGTTCCCTTTCTTTTCTCCTCCGTTTGCCTCAACCCTGCAAACATGCTGTATTGCGTAGAGTGGCTGGCAACAGTCATGCATATTGTTTACTCCATTCGCTCAAGCTTTGCTTTCCGTGCTGGCTTTTTAATGAGAAAGATTCTCCTAGTAGGCATCTTGGCTGTTATAACTACTAAGCGCAAATATTAGATAAAACCCCTGAGCTTGCAAGATAACTTTTGGTTTAATTATATCTTTAGCCTGTTGTTCTTCCTAGCACATGTACTAGTATTTGTCACAGTTGGATAACATAAGTGGAAGCAATTTGACTTGACAGGTCTCAGATGAAATACTCTTCTAACATACCTAATGGCCCCAAGCTCTCCCTCTCCTTGTAAAACAGTCCAGTTATCTCCCAGATAATGAGGTCTAACCCAATGGCGCCAATATTACACTGTAAGTGGCTTTATAGAGCAGAATTCTATAAAAGAAATCCAGCTGAGTAACAGAACTTGGTACCTTTATAGGCATGAATCATTTTGCCCCTTAGGGGTTATTTTCTTCACTGGATTTTATGGTTTTGGCAGCCTTTAAATCCGTTGATGCAGTCTTCTGTGGTACAGGAATGCTAATGAAACCTGGTTCCAAAAAACAAATACAATGAGAAGAAAGAGCATCCAGCTCAACTATTCAAGCAATGTAATTGTTTGTTTAAGTGCAAGATACTAAGTGAGGGTTGTGGAGAAGAGACAGCCACCAAGCAAAGTGACGTTCTCAGCAATGATTTGGAAGCAAACATTGAGCTGTAGCTGATAAAATAAGCCAATGACATAAAGACTTGTGGAATGGAAAATAATGATAGGCACAGGACAGTCATGCAGTGCAATCTGGAACTTGGAAAGCTGAATCAACATATGTAAAATATTACAAATATTTAAACACAAAGCTGTTCATCTAGTAACAAAAACCATCAGTCATTGTAATTACCACAGCATCAGGGCTTATCCTAAATTATTTTAAAAAATAGTAGGGAGAAGTTAGGAAGTAAATTTACCTCGTAGCTATCACCACATTCAATTTACATTTAATTCAGTTTGGTTGTACATATACTCTGTGAGTAGGTACATGTGTTCTGCTTTGTATTTGTGAGTTCCTAATGCACCTCAGACACAATATACTTTGCATGGTTATGTCAAATTCTTTTGCTGGAAGACCTGAGTCTATAGGCTTGGGTCCTTCTAGTAGACTGGTGTTTAAATAAAATCTACTTTCTGCAGGTTTCATACATAGGAACACAATATGCAAATTGTTTATGCATATTGTTTATGCAGGGATGCAGAGGACACGATAAATAAATTGCAAATTGTTTAAGATCTGGTGTTGAATCATTTTTAGGACTTCAGTTAGAATTTTTTTATGTCGTCTTGTTGTATGCCAGGCAGCAATTAGTGGTGGTATAGGACCCAGTCCTAATGAATTAGCACATAACAATAAGCTATGAATGTATGCTTAGAGTTAACTCAGTAAAAAGGAAATAGTCTTTGTCAGGTATTCAGTGGTTTAGAGTTTAGTGATGAGATTCTAAATTTGAAATTAATTTTCTGTAAGTTATTATCTCAATCAGATGAGGTTGCTAAAGAGCAAAAATATTTCCAGTAGTTTTCAGAAATGAGCTGAATAGCCCATAATGTAAAATTATTCCTGCTATCAAAGAAGCCAAATACAAGAGCTTCATGTAGCAGGTGGCATATTGTAAAGGTACTACCATTAAAAAAAAAGAGGAGGAGCATAAAGATTGGGTTTCTCTGACAGTTTTCTGTGCCACCTGGACCTAACCTGTGCTCCATCTCTGAAAATAGAAAAACACTGCCTGTATTTTTAAGATCGCTCATAAAAGATAAGAAGATTATAAAATAAATACATGCAATCTGCACTACATCTAGATTTGTATTTCTTCTTCCTGAATGTCAGGTAATCTTTCTGTCCTAACAACAAGTGTGGTATGATGATATTTGATGTGTTGTCATGAGCGATATGATCCTGGCAGCTTACATTGTCAAAGCTTCATCTTCCCTGTGTAGAGGATTTGAAGGTAGAGTGTTGAGAGTGCTAATCAGTACTAGGTGAAGTCACATTACACTGAGTTTCTTTCTGACGTTCTTTGTATTAGGATTAATGCACTTCTATCAGGAGTACTGGAATGTGCTAACTCTCCTCAGTGGTCACAGACCTGGCACAGTTCAGCAGACATGAAAAGGCTAGGGAAGTGAACCCAAAATCTCTACAGCATTTCAACCAAATGTGGGCAGCCACAACGATTAACTTCCTGCCAGTGGTTTGCCCATTTCCTTCATTCTGATGTGGGGAGACCAACTTCCCCAGCAGCCTCAACCAAGGTCTCTCTTTCTGCTTGCAAGTCCACTGTGTACATAGTCCACCATGACGTTTAGGACCATTTTTGTCTAGATGAAAATTATATACATAAGTCTTTCCGTTCAGGAGACGAGGTGAAATACATCTGTCTGTAAATTGGTTCTGAGAGGAGCTATTGAGTATTGCTGGTTTGAGTTAAAGTTTTCATTTGTATTTCTTTTTCACTGTACAATTTTGTAATGGAATAATTCCAATGACTTACTGTCTCCCAGTGTTTGGAATTTTTTTCCACAGTAAACACATATTTGAATCTGTGAAAAGCTAGCTCTGCTCTCCACAGGTCCCTTCCATCCTTAACTATTCTACTTCTGATTCAGTTTCCACAAGCTGCTTTTTTTTTTTTTTTTAAAGAGGCAAATATTCAGGTGGTTCTAGCAGCCATGTAAGATTTCTTCATAGTGTTCTTACCTGAATTTCTGATGTAGAAATTCCCAGAAGTGGCTCATTCCCAGGGTGTCTTTCTCTGCAGGACCACCTATTTGAGACTACACTGGGCTCAGATGGAAGAATATTTGAGTCCACTTTCCAACACTGAAAATTTCCCATAATATCACATATTTGTCATCTAAAGTTAAAGAAGGATTATAATCTAAGGCCATTCTTTTTTAAAGTTACTGGCTTTATACGGTCTCAGAAAACTTTTTAGTCTCCCTATGATTTTGTTCCTGCACCGTGTTTTCCCCATGCATCTTCATTTTTCTTTCCCTGCCACCATTCAACAAACAAATGGTAGTTTTTCTTCCTGATTCCTCACAGTGCATTCTGATGTATGTAAAATGCCTTTTCTTGCCACTGGTAATAAAGAAAAGATTGTTTAATATCAGTGCTTTAGTGATATTTTTAACTGAATTCTGGCTCAGAAAGGTAAGTGAAAACTTTTTAGTGAAATGTGCCTTTTGCAGAAATACACAAACTGGATTATGTCTCAAATGTCTGTCTTTTACAAACAATTCAACTGCTTGACTCATGAAATGGAAAATAACTAGGGCTGTAAGAAACATGATTTCATTGAAGTTCCATGTTATGAACAAAAAAAATATTTTAGCAAATTCCATCATATGTAAAAATATGAGCAAGGATATACTGTAAAGAACAGGAAAAATCCTTTGAGAAAGATTTCACAAAATTCATTACAGTAAAAATAGAAATTTGTCTTGCATTTTTCATTGCTTCCTGCAATGCCTTCCTCAAAACTCTTAACTTTCAGTTAAAATATATTTCTGACTGTCAGACATTCATGGGCAACAGGTAAGCATAAAGAGTTTATTTTTTGTTTGATGAAATATTTAAGAATAAGCACATAACAGATGATTTGGAAAAAAAAAGATAACTTTTTGAAAAATATGGGGTTTATCTAATAATATGTTTGAGTTTTAAAATCCTTCAAAAAGTTGCAGTAGAGCCTCTCAGTCCAAATAACAGAACAAACAATATTATCTGGTATAGATGATTCAAGCAAATGTTATCTTTTGCTAATCTTCTGATATCTTTCTGCCTAGGCCTTTACTGTGTTTATGAATATCTAGTTGGTAAAGCAAATCTGGATATATGGTTCTGACATTTTTGTTCTTGAACTTACTTTCTTGTCAGAGCAGGAGAAACATGAAGCTTGTCATGTTTTCTAATGCAAATGATGCCATTATGAAATTGTGGCAAAATGCTTCTACCTCATGAATTCAAGATTTGAGCCAAAATCACTTCCCTATGCTCCTGCTGTTCATTTTGAATCAAACGTATTTACTCTTTTGAAAATCTCCCAGTGGTTAGGCCCAGTTGCTCCGAATCCAAGCAAATCCAATTTGCCATGACAAAGTCAGAAACTCAAGAACTTGTGAAAAGTGTGGTTTGTTTATTCTTGACTGTCTTGCCATCGTGAGCATTCCAGAAGTATTCCTGCCATTAAGTTCTGGCACCCTTCTTCCCTGCTTTTAAAACCGTTACTCGAAGCACATCCCATTCTTGCCACTGCAAGAAACTAAATGCCTGTGGATTTACTGTGTGGTGAAAATGCACTATCTTAATTAAATGTTTATTTTCAAATATAAAAATAATTAAACTTTCTGCATTTGGCCACAGCAGCAAGCCATTCTGTTAGAATGGAAATTAGACCCCAGCTTCAATTTTACCCTTGTCAGTCTTGCCATATATTTTGCCCTATAGAAATGACCTTATGTCTTGTATTCAACCTGTCCAATAAAAAACTAGGAAAATTTCTTATTTTGGTGCACCAGAACCAGAATATGATTACAAATTGAACAAATTATTGTAACAATCTCTCTGCAAATCCACGATGCCTTGTGTTTTATTATTAACTATTTAGAAAGCTGGCTTTTTCCAAACATACTACATCAAGGCTTTACTCACAAGCCATTTAGTTACTTCATTTTGGCTAGGACCACTATATGCTGGGCCCCTAGGAAATGTGAGTAGGCGAAATTCTTGAGGGAAGGAGAATTTCAAAACAATTGTTCAAATATGAGCTAAACCAACACGTGATGTCTCCACTAGATAAAGTGTCTTTGCTTTTTGTTACTGGTATGGCAATATGTTCACTGAAGTCAATACTTACTTTGACTAGCAGAGTATCTGGTCTATTAGACTTTCCAGAAATTCAGAGTAATCTAATTACCATTGCAAGTATTACAAAATGTGCACTTGGAAAAAACATAACATCAACCATAGCACACAATTTGTGTAAATTGGGCAAAGGGAAAAAATAAAAACTGTAAATAAGAGAATGTAGAAAGAGGTAGATTAAACATCACTGTTTATTCTTACACCAAGTTTCTCCCACTGAATTGATGTTTCCTGGCCAAGACATTGGTTTGCTGTCCAGAATAACTGCATATCCTGCTACTGAAATGCATCAAAATTCCTTTGAATAGGTACAGATGTTCTGGACCTCCTACAGCAGAGAAGGATACCAGTAAAGAGGTGTCGGACTAGGTAGTTATCTCTCAAAAACCAGGCATCTGTTATAAATAAGGTGGAGATGGGACCTAGAGATGTTTTATTAAACTGGTACATAAGTCAATTTGCTTTCTTATGGGTGATTTCCATCGCTGTATGTGGATCAGAGTCTTCTGAGGCAGGTTTTTTTCTGAATTCAGCCATGCTTAATGCTTTCTTAAAATGGCTCTTCAGGAACTAGGAAAAGTCCTAAGGCTCTTGGTCTGATTCCTCAGAGGCATGTAGGCATTTCTCTGATTTCATCTATGGCAGAAATTGTGTTGGTGTATGGTGAGCTCATCCCACCATTTGTTGCTGCTGAAAGGGAGATGTCCCTTCAGGCCCTCCCCTCACCACTGTGCATCCTCCCTCTTTACCTTGCACTGCCCCATTCATCCCATCTGTCTGCTGGAGAACTGGCTTAGGAAACGGTGGGACGTGCAGCAGTGGGACAGCCATCATCTGTGGTGGCAGGAGCTGCCAGACTGCCTCAGCCATTCAGAGACCTGCCCGAAATCGCTTGGACTGGAACACCTAAACACTTTGAGCAATTTGGCTTCATACCAGTGGTATAAACTCATCTTTTCTTTCCTCTTTTCTTCTTTTTCAAATGGAGGAACAGCTTGGCTGAGCTTTCCGTTTGCTTCACAGCTCTCCAAGCTTGGCGCTCAGCTTGTTACCACCCAAACAAACGGTAAATCCCAAAGAAGTTACACCCGTTTTGTTTTCTGCCTCTCTTTCTGTCTTTAAACAAAACGTCTGCTGGATGCACAGTGGCAAAGCCCAGGTCTGGAGAGAAAATCCTCCGCCCAGCTGATGCCGCAAGGGAAGGGTGTTTTATACTGACTTGCAGGCTCAGTGTAATTTTTGAAAAGATTACACGGGGCTGACAATCTGCTTCAACCCACAGCCAGCAAATACTGACAGCATTTTACATAGTGTCACTGGAGAATCAACTTCAGGGGCGGAGTGCTACCTAAATGACACTAATGTCAGCTGGATTTTGGTACCCAGGTTTGTTCAGGAACTTGCATCTCAGAATGAGAGGCTCTCTCACTGAGCAATTTGGTTTTGCCTTTATTAAGGATCACTTTGCCAGCATTGGTCCCTGTTATTTTTATTAGTTCATTACGCAGTCAATTGTCAGGGTACTTCTGTCATATTTTGGAACAATTAAAAGCTTCTCTAATAATTTGCAAAAAACCCTTTTTTCCTTTTGTTTGAAGGGAGATGTTTCTGACACTGAGGGGGAGCATATTGCTGAGGACCTGATGGAAATGGGTGAACTACACAGAGTGTGCAGAAATGGGAGAAGGCAGAGCTGGGAAAAGGGAAGCACAAAACAGAGCATGGGGAGGCAGGAATACAGTCAAAATAGTGTTTGATAAGAAGCATCTTGATGGACTTAAAAAAAAAGAAGATCAAGAAAAAGTTCACGCCAGCTATGAAAGTACTGTTTGTGTGAATAAATGTAAATAGGGAATGCACCTCAAATGGGCTCAGCAGATGGATGTGGCCCTTGACACTTGAAAATACAAAAGTGCAAGTGTAGTTCTTAACACAGATTTCTTACTAGAGGTTTCCTATTTAGGTTAAAAAAAAAAAAAAACACCAAAATCAGTTGTCCTGAGTGTGCGAAGAATTGTAAGGCTCTTAACTCAGGCTACATTCTCATTCAGATTTGGTGACTGGAAGGTGGAACATAGAGCAGTCAAAAATGTTGAGCTCTAGAATCCTTGCCACTTTCAGGTTCACTCAGCTCTGTCTCTTAACTTCCATTGCTTTTTACACATGATGCATACAAGCTACTTCTTGCTCTAAGCATGTTGTGAAATGATTCCGTTTGCCCTGTGATATAAAATTCCATGCAAGTTCTCCCAAGCAATCCATACTTTTGAGACACTTTAGTAGCTTCCAAGCTGCCATCCCTGGAGACTGGAAAGCTATCAATAATGAAATCAGGGTAATAACCAGCACGGTCCTTCGTATTTACTTGCTTTACTATAGTCCTGATTCACAGGGAGTACTTAATATTATTCCCAATTTCATTGCTTATCCAAACTCTATGCTTAGAATGACAAGTGTAACACTTGTATTTCATGGTGCACACTCCAGGAATTACCTTTACATCTGTCAAATGATTTTACATATACTGGAAGTAGTACTTGAAATACTGTTATATTATAGTCAACAGCCATAACTGGTGGCACCCAAAAAGGTCAGTAAAAACATTTCAGGTTCAGTGAAATGCATTTTATTGTAAGACTTGCTTTAAGAAGTTAAAACAAAAATCTGTTGCATGCAGAAATTATGCTTCACAATAAAACTCACATTTAGTATATAGACTATGTAGGAAGGCTGTGAATTAAAAATTACTAATATCAGAAAGTAATGTGAAAACCAGAAATAATAGGATTTACTTTTTTATCAGCATGCATTCCAAAAGATATGTCGTTGTTTATCTTGGTACAAGTGGCACAGCATTTTCTGCTTCTGTAAACGTGACCATACTTATTGCTTATGCAGTCTTAAACATACTAATCTGTCTCCCATCATGTTTTGTGAGCAAATCTTACGCGTGTGGATTGTTTATATAATATACATACCTATAGTTCTAACAATGAACAGATAATTACAAGCAGATTGTGATGTTCCTGGGGGTGAGGCCCTATTTAAGAACAAAGTTGACCTTATATAATCCTCTCGCACTTCACCTCTTCCTTTAATAATATTTTTAAGAACTTTCTTTTGAGTTAAGCAGTCAGTGAAGCATTAAACCTAAACCCAGAAATTATGTCTAAAATCCAGCTTCTTAGCAACTGAAAACAAAAACAACAACATTGAGTCATTTATTTTTCAGAATAAGATCATCTCAGCAACCTGATTACTTTTATGAGTACTTTATAAGGTTACTAAAGCATTCTGAAATAGGAGAGAGATACAGAAACTTGAAAATACATATATCTCATACATATTTTTCAGGAAGACAACCACCTGCTATAACTTTATAGGACATTTCTGAAGGATTTCTGTGCCACTGGAAATGAAATCTAAAAAAGAACCCCAAACCCCGGAGTAAATAATGACCTAGAGAATCCCTTTTAAAAGAATATTTTATAAATTATTTAAAGTGAAGTGAAATCTGTAAGCTTGATGGTTTTCCCAGAAAACAATGTATTTTTATGCTGCTTTGTTTTTTTCACTCAACTTGGCATTTTTTCAAGAGTATTTCTGTATGCAGGTGCTAATCCAGCCAATACCAATAACACAGAACAGAAAACCGAGCGCATTTTGCTGTTCTTAAAAATTAAGGAAATTGTACATGTATTAGAAAGGAGTTTGAGATGTTTAGTCTTTAAAAAAATAAGCATTACTGTGATTAATGAATGTCAGTTCTTGGAGAGGATGCAGAGGACTGATTTTCTCAGAAACATCAAATGAAAAAGATCAGATCATTTTGACTGTTGGCATTATTAACATAGGTTCCCATATTTGACTGCATCCTCATGCTGTAGTAAACTGTGTCTGCTTTTGTGATTGTTAAATCACAGAATGGGAACTAAGGACATAAAAAGTACAAGAAATAAACCAATGCTGAAAATCCTTCTGGATTCTGCTTAACTTGAAGGTGACTCTGACTCTCCCATAAAAGGAAGCAAATTGCTTTAAGCTCATATTCCAACTTGCACTGAAGGAATCTCTAAAGGCTTAGAATTTTCACTTTAACTGGATAAACAGACAGATGTTCACATGCAGTGCACTACCTTTTACACCTGCCAAAATGTACTGGGAATCCTGTGACAACAGGTGTTTTGGAAAAAGCCAGTGTTTTCCTTCCAGACATGACCAGACCTAAAAACCGCAGAGGTGTAGAAAAATTTTAGAAAAGGAGAGGAAAAAGGCAATACAGGTTTTCAATCTGAAAAAAAGTGCTTGTTACTTTTTGTGATTGTTTAGATTGGTTTATATATCACCTTGCACCAGTATTTTTTTAATTTGTAGTAAAGTATAGCAGTCCTCCACAACTTGTATGTTTGCTCCTACTGTCATTCCCCACTCCTCCACACTTAGCTCCAAACAAGCAGAAAACGTCTAATATGAAATGGAACTCTAGCCTGAGAACTAAAAAGAAAAGAGTCTTTCAACACTGATAATTTAAATCTGTTTCCTCAGAAAAACTCAGGAGTACAAGTGTGCAGACCGTCAAACAGGTGCTGTACATTCAGGGTCTGGGGAGAAAGGGGGAAAGTTTCCTCACGGGGAGAGTTTGTAAGAGTGTCAGCCACATGATGGCAAAACCAAGTGCATCTCCATTGACTTGGTGAAGCTACATGGAGTTAGAGCAGCAGCACTTACCCGAGCTTTGATTTTCAAGTTTGTCCAACCCATTTTATTTCATTTTAGAGTGACTTCACATCTTTCCCCAGCCCTTCCCCTCAGCAACCTGTTCATTTCCAGGCAGCTATGGATAGGAGCCTTCTTTAAAGTACCATATTTACAAAGTAAAAAATTAGAATATGTTTATAACTGCTGTCCTATTTAATCTTGGAAATACATGTTTTAAACAGTTTAGTTTTGTTCTTAAATTATTTTATAGTTACCAAAGAGGTTAGGGAATGGAGCAAGAGGAGTTCTGGTCTTTGAAGCAAAGGTGTGTCTAGGTAGCTTTTTAGAAAATTTCGGTTTGGCTGTGTGACTGATACAATAAAATGCACGGTCCTTGCAGTGAATATGTCATATATTCTCATCAACATAACGCAACCATGGTTTATACTGTTGCTGTTTAAAGAATTAACTCTAAGTCATACAGGGCTTGTGGTAAATTTCTGTTGTTGTTATTAAGAATGAAAACATTTGCGAACACTGTTGTATATACAATTCCTGAGCCTGAATTGCAACAGTATTTGCCTGAGTTTATTTTGGCACCAGTTTAAATGTTCTGGTCTACAATATTTGTTTATTTGCTTAACTCTTGTCCTAAACTTCCAAAACAAACCCTCAATTTCCATTCAGTTACTAAGTTGCTCCTCTGAAAATCAAGACCACTGGCGATTCAGGGACTATGGTAACAATTAAAATCTACATTTGAGTAGATTTCTTTTTATTTTATTGTCACCCTAAGTCACTGTGACAAGTAGATCTCACAGATTGAGATTCTGAGTATCCAAAATCAGCCAGAATTTTGCAGTGGAACATCCTAGACTCTCTGCCGAACTGAATTCCCTAAAAGGAGAGAGAAATGATTTTACAGTCCAAAACCAAAAAGATCTATTAAAAATTAAAATAGAAGTGATTTTAAATAAATCTTAAGTATAATCTCAACAAAAACAAGAATAGTTTATATACTGGTCTCTCCCTGCCCACCATGTCTTACTAGACAGGTCCTAGCTTGTAGACTTGATTCCAGTGGATTGAGAAGCCTTCTGACTGACAACACTATACCAGGTCCCTCAGGAGATCCCCTATCATGTCTTTGCTTCTGGTAGTGTCACGTTCACCTTGTGGCTTCTTGAACCTTTTTCTCCTAGGCATGCTTAGGTAGCCCACCTGAATAAGGAGCAGTTTCTCACTTGCAGAAGAAAATAGCTGGCCCAGTCATTTCCTCAAGGAATATAAAGGAACACTAAAAGAAGATTGGTGGCTTGTGTTTTGTTTTGTTTAAAAAAACCGCTACAAAATGTTTGTCACACTGTGTTTCCTAAGAAAATTGAGGGTTTGTAAGCACAGGCTAAAAAATGAAAGCTGGTAAGGCCCCATTTTCCTACAATATTGCAGAAGTACAGATGCTGAAGTGTTACAGTGTTCCTGGTTTTGCAAGCAATTGCAGGGAAGCCTAGAGATGTTTGCTGACATCCTGAGGGTAATGACCATGTTACAAATTTTCCAGGGAACTGATTTCTGGTTGACATTATTGAGCATCTTGCTCAGAAGATGATTGAAAGGGGACATTCCTTTTTCTCTGGCGTGATCATCACCTATTACTACCTTTCTTCAGAGTAGTTTTACTCCTTTTGAGTTAAATTACCTTCCAGTGCATGTCCCAAAAAGATCTGTCTCAGGGAAAAGCAAAATTCTTTCCTACCATAATTCTGGCAAGCATTATGTGCTATTCTGTATCCTGGTTTATACTCTGGTCTTATTTGCCGCTCAGAAGGTTTTTTTCTTCAAAATGCATCTAAAGAGCTACTGATCATTTTTATCTTTTCTTTACCACAATTTTACTTGAAACCATTCCTAATTTCTCCAGCAACAGAGGAAAATATGATGGTATGGTCCTCATCACTGAACTCAAGGTTGTGTCAGCCTTTCCATTATATAAACCCTTATTTTGAAGCATTTCAAATTCAGCTATAAAAATCAGTCTAGGCTGGAAACTGGCAAATTAGGACTTTGCATGGGATGTGTTTCTTTTAATAAAAATATTAAAAACTGCATTTTATTGCTTTTGTATTTCTTAAGTCCTTGAAAGATCTGTCAAGCTACACTTAGAATGCTCTTTTTACATGCTTGCAAGACCAATTTTTCAGAGATGCTGAGTGTTTTCATCTCTCAGTTTGCTGCAATTGCTCAAATCTAGATTTTCAATATTTTTCTAAAATACTTTGCTCTTCTGGCTTTTATTTTTACCGTGTTGATCCTCCTACAACAATTTAAAAATGCTTTCTTTCCTGTGCTATTTTTAAATAGTTCAAGATTCTTTGTGTTGGATTATAACTAGTGCAGTTCCAGCTTTAACAGTTAATTGCTGCAGAGAAGTGGGACAGGAATAATTGAACTGACTCCTTTATTTTTACGGTCAAGAGATTTTATTGCAACCTAATCTACTGCCAAATTTTACCCAGTAATTCCTTCACTAGGATCAGTAAGATGTGAAGGACGGGAGGGTTATGCCTCAAGGTGCTGACCGATGGTCATTCTGGGACATCAAAATCTATTTAGGTCAGATGTTGAGGGAGGTTGTCTCTGTTCTGACAGAAAAATAACGTTGGTGATTAATGTAGAAGGAAATAGAAGAAAGGGGAAGTTGTACGTTCCAGTAAAATGTGATCATTGATAATCCTTGTTTACAGAGTCACAGGTTGGGGGAAAATATATATATATATTCTTCTGTATTGGACTTCTGCCTTGGTTATGTGATGTCAAGTTTGAAAAACTTCTTAAAATATGACCTTTATTATTCTACTCCTTTTTTTATACCTGATGTTGGTATATCCATGTTAAGTGGAGAGGTATTTTACGACAGATAAACACTGAATCACTTGCAGACGAAGGAAACAAACCATTAAATTAACCCCGCAGAATGGGCAAAATGCCAGTGGAGCGCAGGTCACAATTCAATAAGCATTTAAGCATATGCTTAAGTTTATCCCTTTCCACCAAAGGACTTACAGGGGCTTAAGTTTAAGTATGTGCTTACATCCCATTGAAATCACATGATTAAGTACTTTGGTGAATGGAAATTACTCAAAACTAGTGGGACAACTCATGGTGATAGTATTTTGCAAGACCTGAAAATGTATATTAATGGTAAATTACAGGTCTGTACTTACTGTCCCCATCAAATTCACCTTTTGCATATATACCTTGATACTCTAACTGGTTTTTAATGACAAAATATTACATTCTTCATGCAGCTGTCAAATTCAGGTCTTTCCTCATCTGCTTTGCTGTTTCATAGCTCGACCTTTTGTTTGTTTGTTTTTTAAATAAAACTTTTCCTGAAATCATGGAATTATTTGATCATTTTGAGAATGCACCAGTTTTTATTTAGGAACTCAGTTGTGGACCTTGGCTCTGAATTTTAGATACTGAATTCCGTAACTTGTAACCTGACAAAATAGCCAAAATAATTGGACTTAGATTCTTGACAGGGAACAACTGGCATTAACCTCTGTCTGTGTCAGTGTAACCATAGAGTTGATATCATTTAACAGCTGATATTTATATAAAAACCTCACTTTTTAATTGATTTTTTTTTTCTTTCAGTACAATGCTTCTGCTATTTTTAATCTTGAAGTTTTATATTTCTTTCTTTTGCTAATCCACATCTTCTCCCTGGCAATATCTCTGTGTTATACTATACTTCAAACAGTTTGGCAACTGAATGAGTGTTTGAAGCTGATTTAATTTCATTAGCATGAGATGCCAATTATATATTTCTAGCAAGATTTTCCCAAATGTTATTTCTTGAATAGCTGAACGAGGCACACTGGCCCACAGTTATTCAATTCCAGCCAGCCTAACAATAATGTAAACTGAATTTCTTTCTGCATGTAGTCACTCCGCACAAAGAATAAACAGTGGATGCACTTTAATTCAAATGGTCTCTTGTTTTAATTGTTTAAAAAGATAAACTCCCAAGAAATGACCTCATTTAGTTGTATTTGCCCTTTGTTTTTGTATGAAGTCTTGGCAGATTGACCAATTTTGGAGATGAAAATTGGATAACTTAGAGTAAAGGACTGGAAGCCAGCTTCCTTAGATTCTCTTCCAGCTAGGCGATTCGCTCAGAAACAATGTATCAGAAACTATGTTTATTCATGTTATACAGGGATAATGAGCAAGCACAGCTCTCATGAAGGCCTAGATGATAGATTTCCTAGTTTATTTCTAGTTTTTATGCGAAGAGTTTCAAGAATGGGATTGAAAGTTAGGTCTGACATCCATTCAGGCTGTCAAATGATAATGATTCCAATATGGCTTTTCTACTAGTAATTGCCACTCAGTCCCACTCTATAACCCTAAGGGCTACAGTGTGTTCAGCATTTCTGAAATATTCAACTTGTATTTAGGAGGCTGTTTATGAATTTTGAAGCCTATCTGTGGGCACATATTTATGAAATCTTTTACCCCGAGCAATCATAAAGATACTGTTATTGAAGTAAGTCAGGGCAGCCTCTATAGTTTTAATATATTGACTTAGTTCAAGTTTAAATATTGATATGGCTCTAAAGGTGCTTGGAGTTGTATTAAAATTAATGAATTAGCACTTTGTTAGCTAGTATGAAACTTGTGGAAGTCTAAGACTTTCATGTACTGTATTAGGAACTGTTGCTACTGTTATTCTTTGGTCATGGAAAGTTTGTCTTTGGAATTTTGCACTAAAAGAATAAAGACATTTGCACAAAGGTACAAAACAAAGCAAGGCATGCTTAGCAATGGCTTTTGTGGGTCCTTTGCTCTATTGCAGCTGTAGGCGTTGAAGAGTTTCTCATCTCTGATCTTTTGGCAATATCCTGCAAAAAGCCACACTATTGTATTGCACAGTCTGTTACTATGGAAACAAAAATATTTTTAGTAGTGACTTTCAGCTGAAATTCTCAGTATTTCTAAGAAACACTGACTAAGCTTCACAGCACCTGTGGGGTAAGTCAGTGTTCCACCAGTGGGAGTGATAAGATAGTGAGAGCTAAATGACTTCTCTAAATGAACAGGTAACACTCTTCTCAGAAAGGAGTCCCTGTCTCTTGGCTTCTTCCCTTGCTGTAACTGCCCTTCTGGAGTACCTTTCTCCCATGAATCTGAGCTAATGTGCAATTCTGTAGAAGATTTCATGAACTAAAAAGATAAGGTGGATTTAAGTAATAATGCCTTTTATTGCTAATCACTTGATTTTTTAAATTTAGTTTAGTAAGAGTCATAATAACTAAGTTAAATATATGAGGTTTTTCTGTCTGCATTGACTATTCACTTCTGTTTACAGAAATGTGAAAACAGAGAATGTCTTCTAATGAGAGAAAAGAAATCATTTAAGGTATGTGTGCTGGTTTCAGGGTTATTAGTGTGTTGATCTACTACCCTTTTACCCTTTTCTTAACCGGAATAACTTCATCTCTGTTGATAGTCTCTTTTTGCTTGCCAATTCTAGTTCTAATCCAATCTTTGTAATGAATGCTTGCACAAAATCCTGTTTTTTAAGGTTCCTTGTTCCCTGTACCCAATGTCTGGTATATTTGGTACAGCTAGGATGCATCACAAAACAGTACAGTCGCTGTTAATATGCAATTTCATCACCGGTTGCGGTAGATCATAGAGACTGACCTATCTTCTTACTTGAGAACAGCCTATCCAAGGCAAGGCTCACACGATACACGTCTGAGAAACCTGTGTCGATGCTAGCTTTTTTTATTGTTGAGGAGTACACTTAATTTTTAAACTGGATTTCTGCAATAATACCTTAATTCTTTTCAAAAAGACCTGCCTGAATTTTCTCAAAACTAGGAATAACTGTACTGTAGAAGTCATTTTATACTCTCATAAAAATGACTCCTGAAAACAGCCCCAAAACTTCAACTACGTTGGCAGCTCAAGGGTGAAGTGAATCCACAACATAGAAAAAGCCATTACAAAATAGCATTTTGGCTAGAATCCAAGAAATCTGTTAGTTATTCTGCAGTGATATGGCTATCCTCCCAGTGCTGACTTAAAAAAGAAATTTGAGAAGATACTAAGGACTGGGAAAGTGATAATTTTATCTGGAATGTCATGGCCAAATTCTGAGGACAGCATGTAAATGTCTGTAGAGGAAGAAAAAAGACCTCACTTCAAAATGACCTCATCCAGGAGAAATCTGACTGCCATATGGTCATTTGGCCTGCATTTTACACCATAAAGATTCTAAGATACATACAGGGAGGAGAAGGGGGCGGGTTTTTCTTCTTTTAGAGGAAGAAACATACAATAAGTAGCTGTAAATCTGCACCTTGATTTGTTCACACTAATTTTTAATCTGCTCCAGGGGCTTGTTGAGATGTAAACCACAACAATTTTAACCCAAAAAATGGACATAACCATTAGCGACAGTTCACTGTTCTCCCTCTGCCTACCAGAGACCATCTAATACATAGGAAGCACAGACCAAAGCACATTTGCCCTTCTATAAACCTGAAAAGCAGAGGCAAAACAAATTAATGATCCCACAATATTGCAAGGTTTGGTAATAGTTTTTCCACCGATTTTGTGGTCACCCTTAATGAGTTATAGGAATATAATTTATGATGTCATTTTTTTTCCTTTGAATTTAAGTCCAGCTACTATGAAAACAATGATAAGTGGAATGTAAATTTAGTTCCAAATATTTCTCTAATATGGGAGAGGCCTCTCTTCCAATACCGTTTTTAAAATGAAATGGGTTATTCAGGATCAGTGCTGCTGAGGGGCTTCCATCCAAAACATATCAACACTTAATTAAATTATGGTGCTATCTGAGAAAAGAGGTGCAGCAATTTCAGTGGCTGACAGCTGAATTTACACACATTGATTTCTATCAGCTGAGGCCCTGGTTTCACGATGCCCAGAGGTTGGCAGCAATTGGACTTCATGGCATCGTGCCCTCGGCACTGTAGCTCACTACTCCTAACTTGTTGCCAACACACTCTAATTTGTCTGCAGGCCCTTTTTGTGATATAGATGGGCTGATACGACTTAAAAATCTGTATTTCGTTTCCTCAAAAACTTCTCTTAAGACAGTTCACAGTGCGACGTTTGAACTGTCGCAGGAACGGTGTCCTGAAACCTGAAGTCAAAAAACAAGTGCCAGGAGGAAAGCTGGGAATTGTTGCCAAACCCTTTGTTACAGGAAAATGAAGCCTGGGGCTACATATGCTGGTTTGCTCTGTACATGGGATTGTGGTTGAAGCTGCCAGCCAGTTTGTCAGGGGAGTTTTTATAGCACGCTCCATCACTGAACTTAGCTGTCATTGTTCCTTAAAAAAATAAATAAATACAACCCCGAGTAAAAACACCATTCTCTATTTTATCTTAGGATTTGCCAAGTTTTGTCTTGGTGTAGTAGCTGAATATTTCTTTGAATTTACTGCTTTATTTCCATTGCTCCTTGTTGGTAGATACTAGAATGATGATAAAACATCTTTTTTTCCAGCAAGGATTTTAGGTTGGGGCAGAGGGGCTGTAAGTGGATAAGAAATCATTCAAGGTTTTCAACTAGATGTGATTCAAGGTAACTCACAAACAAAGTAAAAGTACAGAAATGTGTCCAGTTTAGATTTCTGAGCTGGTGATGTTGGACAATAGCACCTAATGCCATAACTCTAGTTCAAGCTAGTTTGGACCCCAGCAAAAATTAGAGCAGTATCATATCCCAGCAAAATTCTTTTCACTCAAACGGCTTTCGTAGGATGCTCCAATAGCCAGGGGGTGTGGGCTTATAAAACTGCAATGAGTTACTGTCCTGTGATATGAGAGGCAATAAGGAAAGACATTAGTTCTGTTGTACCACGTTTATGCCATCCTAGTTGGGGTGAGTTTTGCAGTCTGTTAAAAAACCCTGTTTTCACGTTTTACTTTTTTTAAAGTAGAACAGGGAAGTAAGAAGACAAATTATCGCTTCATGTCCATAGTGACCATTTTAAAAAGGGATTATACACATGTTTGGGAAGTTACTAAAAGGTTCTCCTATAAAGTGAAAGGAATATCAGTGTATTTGCTACATTGACTGCAAAGGACTGGTGGAAAAAAAAGGGCATATGCACTTTTGTTGCAGTAGTCTTGGAATAGACTGTCACGATAATGCTGTAAAATGAATCCAGTAGGTTTGGTCTAATGGCCTTACTTGTAGTACGGCAGCTGAATCACTTTCTTTCCAAACATGCCTGAAAGAAGAGATGTATTTGTCCTATGCAGGAGCTGTGGGGCTGGAACAAGACGTGGGCTACCTGAATGGTGTTCCCTCTTGTGCATGAGTAGTCAAGCTGCTGTGTAATTTGTCAAGTGACAAAAGGAAAGTGAGCACAGGAGGGTGGAAGGGCCTCTTGCCCCCACCACAAAGCCAGCAATTTTCTCCACATCGTTTCTGCGAGCCTGAGTGTCTGCTCTGCAAAGGAATCTTAGGTGTGTCAGTACCTGAACTTAAGTAAGGTCTGGGACCGGCACAGCTAAGTAACTGCTTGAGCTTAAAGCTTCTTTATAATTTTTTTTTTCTTATCCTCCTCCCCTCTGTGTCAATATCTATGTATTCTCATTTGGGGAAGCTGTCTTCCTTCTTGTAACGGTTGTGGTATTTCACTGAAAAAGCTAATTCATAATATGTGGAGTTTCCTGTGCCTTGTTTTCAAAATTGGTTTGGAATAGGAAAGATGCAGTGAAAAACTAATTCATTAAATTTAAAAATAATAGCACCTTTCCTTTTTTTTTTTTAATAGGACTTTTACATTCATTCTTTTTCTCCTCAGAGAGTAAAAAATATTTAAAATTCTTGTGATTTTTTGCTTAAAAGTTTCCTCTAAAACACTGTATCTATTTGGATAAGCAACCAGATCTGCCTTTTGGATTTTCTTCTGGCTCTCAGTTCTCTTCTCAGTCCTAGTAAAAAATACCATCAACTTTCCTGAGCAATTGCAAATCACGTTAATTGCAGATCGTGTTAACACAGTGTAGTAATACAGCATCTGCATTCTCACTCCTGCGCTGTCTCGCCCACATTTACCAGGCGGTCTGGAATGAAAAACATCTAGGGAGGAACTTTTCAAATGCTGCTTTGCAAAGTGAGCGAGACCCTTCACCTGTTCAGCCAAATAACATTTTGCATAATAGAATACATGTGGTGTTCATCGCTGTACTTCCTGAGTGTCATATATTTAATAGTTTCTCTTCCTCCCGAATTTTCGTCTCTTCATGTATCAACCAGTAGGGGCCCAAGCTACCTCATTGTTCATGGGGATATTAAATGTGCTGATATTAAGTGACTGCAGTAAAGAGAAAAATTATCAAAGACGCGGTTCTTGTGGTTTCCTGCTCACAAGGTTAATCGCCAGACAAACAGAAGACCCTTTTTTACTCAGCCTTACTTGCAGGGGAACACAAAACTGAGAATAGGCACCCCAGCAAGCAAGGAGCTCTCAGGAGCAAGGGGAGAATTGTGATTTATCTCCTGCAGAGAAATATGGGTTGCTAATGTTACATAGAAGCAGAGAGGTTTTTGACAGCTTGGTGATGGAGTTGTTACGTATGAGAGACTGTGCACGGTGAAGTAAGTAAGAAAGAAATTTGAAGTCTATGGAAAGAAATTATGTCAGGAGGGCTAACCCCACAAACTACATGGGAGTTATTGCAGTTGAAAGGAGAATTTGCTGTTTCTGGATTGTGCCCAATGAACCTTCCAGTCTCCCTCTCTGCTTGTTTCTGGAGATCTCATCGTTCCTGTTCTGAGACTCCCTTTCCAGCAGTTACCTCCGTCTCCTTCTTTCGGCATGCTTTGAAACTTTAATTTGAGCCCAAATGTACTTCTAAACATAGAGAATGCAAGTGACAGAACCACCTAGTCTTTTTTCTATTTTTTTAGTGGGTTTTTTTTCCTTAAAAAAAAAAAAAGGACGTGATAACTAGTTAGTTTGTTAAAAGGAAAAGGCAATTGCACCTTTTAACTAAGCACCTGAGACCCCTTTTCTCAATAGCAAGAAAGGGTACAGAAAACACTACACAAGAGGTACCTTGCAGATTCAGAATGACACCGTGTCTCTGTGGTTGTTCCAGAGTACTACAGAAACTCTAATAAAAAGAAGAAATGATCCTTCTTCGAAAAATCTCCCCTAGATCAGTGACCCCCATGCTGTAGCCCACCCATGACGAACTGCAAGTTTGTAAGGCTCATTGTAACCCACTGGATCTTACACCGTGTATTAAATATACATTAAAAGTGTGACACAGTGGAAGTAATGCTTGACATCTATGAATTGAGTCTATTCCACGTTCTTTTGCTCATGCTTGAAAATGGAAAGCAATTACTTGTGTTTCTAACAGAATCTCCAAACAGTTTTTTAAAAATGGCTGTACCAGCCAGTACTGCTAATTTTTCTCTGGAGGCCCAGAAAACTCTGCAATTCTTTATCCATTTACTAAACTAAAAAGCTCATATTTGTTGCAGAAATTGAACTGTAGCACCTCAAAACTTCCTTTCCTTTATAATTGATCTGCTTTTTCTCCTTATGTAGTCATTAAGCCTATTTCGTGTCTTTGTTTTTCTTTGCCATAATACTTTTATAGCATCTGAACATTCTCATGGCTCTTTTCTCTTAATAGGCACGTATTTTCCATAAATTTTGTCTGTTTCCCAAGTTACTCTTTCAGTCCGTGAATATAGCTTCTTACTAGAGAAACTGTGCCTTTTTTTTTTTTTTTCTGGCTTTTGGTTTGCACACCTGTCTGCCTTGTATCAAGTCAGAGGATCAGAATGTGTGCCAAATTTGCTCTTTCTTCTTACACGATGCTACTAATTACTTCCAATTGTTATTTCATGCTTAAACTATTTTAAAACTAGAAAATACCTAAGATACCTTCCACTGTGGGGGGGAGGGGCATGTTTTAACAGTATCTGTGTGAACATAATGATTCACATGGTGACGCTTACTAGCTTGCACGGTTGTAATATCTAATGGCTCATCATCATATGAGAAATCTCTACCAGAGCCCAGAAAAGAACCCGTAAAGCCCAGCCCAGTTTTAGAGCCACACCCTTTCTTTCACTAGCATCAGCTGGACAAACTGCAAAAGGAGAAAAGAAAGGGGGAGAAACATGACTGCTTTATAAAGCAAACCACTCCCTTTGACCTTTTTTTTACATTCCTTTCTTTCTCACCTTTGCCAAGCACGGTCTCCAAGCCCATGACTGTGTTTGGAAAAGCAGAAAGAGCTCATGCTGAAATGATTTGGGTCTGCCAGAAAAGAGAATTAAGAATAAGGCCAATGATTATCCAGTATTTACTTCTCCCTGTGTCATACAACTTCGCATGCATAAAGCAGTAGAGGAAAGTGTGACCTGATCTGTTTTAATTGGGCAGTATTATTTGGATCTTTTCTCCTATTACTTGCTTTCCTTTTTATTAAACCTTTTTCTGAGAGATCTTTATTGCTTAGTGAGGGCACTGTGGCTGGTATTAATTTTTGTGATTCAAATGTAGATTCTGCAATTTGGTTTTACCTCATATTCCCCCGTATCGTAAAATGTCGAAGGACCCGACACATTTCTAACCCGTCAGCAATTAGATGGTAACCCTAAAGAGGTGTGTTTTTCCACTTCTGCCAAAAATTTCGTGCGTATTCTGCTTGCCTCATAGGAGCGGTGGGACTGCTTATGATAGAAACTTTGGGCCTGTATGTAAGCATTTGCAGGATCAGGGTCACAGTCAGTGTGTGGTAAAGGAGATCGTGCAGAACACAGATTACATTGCATTACACTCCCAGGTACTGCAAGGAGCCAGGAGGGAGAAGGTGTTTCCAAACGCCTTGAGGCAAAACTCATATGTTGTGAAAATCCTTATTATGCTGACAGACTTACCCTGGGGTTACATATGTACCGAATTACATGAACTTGCTACATTTCTGCAGATCAGAAATGTGTTTTGTGATTGAATCAGTGTTTCTGCTTCCCTCTTTGTACATGGTACACTGAGGAGGTTGCATTTGCGTATTATATTCCATATAAACTGTAATGGGTTTATTCCGTGCCTGTAAGAATTTCTGCAGAATTGCATGTATAGCATTTACAGACTATATTAATGATGAATATGGAGTTGTTTTTCTTCAGAGAATTAGATATAATCAAAATACATTTGCCAGCTCAAATATGCTGAGGCAATAAAGCAAATTTTGCTCTCAGTAGTCACCGCAGTAATTCCCGAATAATTAGTTTGTCATACTAGGTAATAGATCTGTGATGTGTCTCAGTCATAAACCACATAATCCATGGTATGGACATAAAACACTGTTGCTGCTTGAGAAATGCAAAAACAGAAATCAAATTTCTTAAATTCAGTAAGGACCCAGCTTTGAACTTAACTGTGTTCATATCCTGTTGTGGAGCTTTTCTTCCACTTCCAGTCTAAGGGAAATCTAGTTCTTTTCTTATAACTTCTACTGGTATGCTAGAAGAACCCTCTCTAGTGCATCCCCACCATCTGACATGTTCAGTCACACCTCATGGCACAGTTATGTCAAAAATGTATTAGTAAAATCGCAACTTTTTTGTAGATAATTTTACTTATCATACAGCTTTTTACTCAAGAGAGAGCATCAAAAACTACGGGATTGTTGTCAGCTTTGTTGTTCTGCAAACAGATTTCTCTTAGACCTTGTTCAAGTGGATTCCCTAGTTTGGCACTTCTAATTGCTTATTTGTTACTAATAAGCAGTTATTTATATTCATGCTTATTTTATTTTCCTCTTTCTACAAGGAAGAGTATCAGTGCTTAAAAACAGGAATGTGGGTGGGTTTTTTACCCCCCCAGTTTTATCTTTTGGCTGACTTTCTTCTGTCCTGGCATAAAAAACTTCCTAGGGTGTAGCTCAGCCTGTAAAGTGTTGTACATAGTGCTCGCAGTGTTTAGTGAACGTTACATGCGTAGGAAATTTACTGTTGGAAAATAAATCATCTTGAATTGATTCCAAGCATTCAGCAAGTGTGTGTATGTGTTTGTGCTTGGGTTTTGTCTATGTGAATTTACTTTTCGTATCCAGAAAGTCAAGCTCAATTACCACAGAAACAGTAGTAGTCACACATATACTAAAATCAGTTCAGTACATGATACTACAGCAATTTGCATCAGTGTTCAGTTACATTTTCTTCCTGAAGACTTTCTAAAACAAATAAGTGTGGCCTTAAGCAGATCTCTGTGATCAGCTTAATAAATAAAAAGGAGACAGATTGCTTGAAGCATGATGTGTCATGCAATAACTTCCACAGGACTAGTCATATTAACAGGGAAAATACTGGTGCCAGTTTTACTTTAACTAGTTAAATTGTATTGAGTGCTACTGTCCCTAGCTGCTGCCCTTAACTTTGTGTGATTACGAAAACATCTACGGTTTGAAACTGGTTTCATAGTTCACTCTTCTTACAGGTGAACAGCTGGCAAAAAAAAAAAATCATTAAATAACAACACTTAGAATGCACAATGTGGAAAAAAGGTCATAAATATAAAATGTATTGGGGTTTCTTAAACTGTGGTAATGACCTCACTGGGTTCTCCAAAATGCAAAATAATCTGGCTCTGTGAGTGTTATGGAAGTCAGTGGAATAACCTCGCTCTCAGTGAAATCCCACTGGGAAAGTCATCTTTCTAGTTGATACTGTCCTAGAATCAATGATAAATTGGGGGTGGGGTGGAGGCGTCCCCAGAAATAGGCATTCTCACTGCTTTTCCTGTGCATTGTGACAGAACATTTCTGAAGGTATAATCAGCCGTGACCCAAATGAATAATGTGTATTAATGAATAATGTGAATAATGAATAATACATTCTGGAATCACAGTTATATGCTGTTGTCAGACAAAACCTTTAAAGGTCCCTTCCAACCCAAAACATTTCTCCAACCAAGCACTCCATGCCCCTAGTACACAGATTTCTGTATCGTAGCTTTTTTGATTTGCATTTCTGAATTGTGTTAGACAAATTGAAGGCTTCCAGGAGCCTAATTGGTGAATAACGGCTCTTTACAAGGTATAGAAAATTACTCAAAGAGAATTTGTGGCAGAATATATTTGGGGCCCCCTCACTTCTAATTTAAAAAGGAACCTATAATTGTTCAGCCTGGAGAAGCAAAAGCTACAGGGACAGCTTACAGCAGCCTTTCAGCACCTGAAGGGGCCGACTT
>NW_010273331.1:0-12111 GCF_000690775.1 Eurypyga helias | reverse complement strand
TGGTCTAGTGGAAGGTGTCCCTGCCCATGGCAGGGGGGTTGGAACTAGATGGTCTTTAAGGTCCCTTCCAACCCAAACCATTCTATGAGTCTCTGATTCTTGCTAACCTAGTCCAACTCGTCAAGTCATCATAATCTATTTGAATGATGTCAACTGACTACGTAGGAGAAAAAGCAGAGACAGGCTCTCTAGTGCAGACAATTACAAGCGAGTTACACTAGGGTATCTTGGCAGTTTCAGATGTTGGTATACATCTGAACAGTCTTGGAGCAATCTAAATCAAATTAAGGTCATTTTAACTTTGACTATAAGTGACCTCATGGGGAGTTTAATCCATTTTAACATTCCCAGCTGCAGCTAACTCAGATTGAATTTTCTGTGTATCCCCAAGCAGACAGCTCTCTGTGTGTGATATATTGGAATTCTGTGTTCAACAGTTTGTGGAAACCATTGGCAACCTACAGGTGAAGAAAAAGTCCTGTAGTTTGGAAATCACAGGATTTACACATGCAAACCTTCAGCAAGTATATCTTAAGTGATGTAAGAGTCTCCACTGGCAGTATATTACTTGTTACTATGAGTTAGATCCAACCTTGCACCCGTAAATCTTTTTACCCCCAGAATTTTACCCAAGGGACTCTTTTGCTGAGTATAAACTGTGCGTTGAAAACAGTAGACTTGGACCAAGGCTCCAGATCAAGGTTTGATCATCATAATAACTTCTACTTAAGCATTAATACGTCCACATATCAGTCATAACATATGGAAAGTAACCACGTTTCCTGTTTCATGCCACCAAGAATATCCATCCAAGTTACTTTATCTGTGGAATGTGCAACCATGGGATGCTTGTTTGGTGTATTTGAAAGGAGCCATCTAAGAACAAACCTGAGGACTCGATACTTATTGTTCATTATTGTGAGAGGTCTGCTTTAACCTAGAGATTAGCCCAGTTTACTGTAAACCAAGAAATTAAAACGAATGTCTTCATCAGTAAGGTTAAAACTAGACAAGAGAGAAACAGGAGCTGTTTGCAAGCAAGGCCGTTCTGCAATAGACCTCCTAGGTTTTTGGCTCCAGGTTTCTGACATAACAGGCAATTGCATTTTCAAGTCACATTTATACTGTTGCCAAGTCAATCTTTAATCAGTGGCAGTCTGTATATTAAGCAAACACAGGCTTCTCTGCTTTTCAGTAAGCAACTTGTGTGGTTTGCCTATATACAGACCATGTTTTTCACAAATGTGTTTGAGCATCCAAATAAGAATTTTAAGAACTAATTTTAATTTATGCATTCTGCTAGTACAATCAAAATATATTCTGGGGCAAGTATGCATCCAATTAATCAATGTTCATGGTTTACCTTGTTTAGCTCAGTTACAGGTCACCCAGTGAATTCCACAGCATTTGTTCTACTTCTTCCTTGATTGTTCTAAATCTATTATTTTTCTTCTTTGTAAAATAAGTATCCAATTTATATCATTAATGCTGACTCTCATATTTGGATTTTGCCTCTGATAAGAATTCCTATTATCAAAGCTCTGCACAGGGATATACAATTGGAAGGTGAAATACAGCTAAATGCTGGGCTATTGGCTTTTACAATATTATCACCATCTGGAAATTTACTTATGGACTCAAGCCTGAGCGTGAGAGAAGAAAGAAACATGACCTGAGATTATTTGTGGTAAAAAGGTGGGAGGGGACCATGCTCTAGCCTTTTTTCTTAAAAAATATAAAAGTTGAAAATACAGTGCATTAAAACCTCAAAATTCAGAGGACACATAGGATCCAAAATGTATTAAACAAATATATTTTTTACAATCCTATGAAAAGTAGATTCTTGACTCACGATCTAAACGCAGAGAGCTTTGGCAGTATTATAAATGTCCCTGAATGCATGCATAATTGTTTACCTTACAAGCAGTATGAGAAGGATTTTTCTGCAATGACAGGAGGAGAGCTTGTATCTTAAAACCTCTTTTCCCAAAAGAGGGATACAACTTTAATGGACTTACAATTATATATTTCTACCTGTCAGAAAAAAAGGCTTAGACATTCCTTCTTGATTCCTGTATTTCACACAATTTTATCACATAACATACCATTTATGTTTTAATTTTATGACACTTGTAGTAGTGGATGTTTAGACATACATTCTATTACTGCGGCCAAAATTCTGAAGTTTTATGGTAGCAGTAGTTATTGGTCTTACAATGTGGATGAAAGAACCTGTGGAATGAAGAGCATCAAAAATCAATAGAAACATCTTTTTTTTTTTTTTACCCGTATGTTATATATACGTATAAAAACATGTGTGTGTATGTATATATACAGAGAGAGTGTGTGCATGTACATATACATACACACAAACATTGACCTACCAGCACCTGCCAACTATTTAGGATTTAAGAACACAGTTTACCAAATAAATACAGTTAAAGTCTACTCTCAGGAAAGAAAGGTAGCTTGCAGATCAAATAACTCAGGACTTTTGTAGGCTGATAGTGAAACTGCTGACACTCAGTTGATGAAATGACAGTTTCTAGGGCATTTTTCCCTCTTCTTTTTCCTTTGCTACATGTGGTGACTGTTTCTATTTCACAGCATTTATAAGGCCTGTCACTGGGGAATGGAGAATAAAAAGTAAGGTACCCCCTAAGCCATGGCAATTGTTTTAACAATTGCAGAATCATGACACTACAGTGGCTTGTGTCATTCCAAGGGCTTCATCCACAGCTCGCCAGAGGGAGGACTGTTTCCACAGACTTCAATGGATTTCACTTAGGCTTTTTCTGGGCTAGACTAACCAACCGTTCCTTCATCAAATATGTTCCTCGTATCTGCAGGCACTGTGCAATAGCATGCCTTGAGTTGCACGCTGCAAAGTGCATCATTTTTTCTGAGACTGCTTTTGGGAGGCTACCTGAAGCTGTCAGCCTGCCTGCATCTGTGCACGCAAGGGTATTTGCACAAAATTTCAACTCATCTGCGGCTTGTGTGTAAATATACAAACTCAGATATTTATTGTGAACTCAAAGGAAATTGCAAAGAAATTGGAGATGCCTATTCTATCCGGTGTGCACTTCTAAAAGAAAAGGAAATGGTTGCGCTATGAAACACATACAGCCTTAACAATGTATGCTTTGAACGCTCTGCCCGTTACTTTTTCTGCACAGGATTGGTATTTGCTTGCTTCCCTGCGTAACACGCAACACCGCAAAACTCATTAGGTAGCATAAAAGTATTACTGTTCAGTATATAAAAAGAGTTGTCCCTGGTGGAGCTAAGCTTAATGATACTGTCAGTAGTACAGAGCTGGCAATGAAGTATCTGCATGGATAATTCATCCCAAATGGGAAAGCAAGGAGACGTGAAGTTTTCATTTCAATTACTCCCTATCTGTGGTGAAGGAAATGCTAACCCACCTGGGAGAGCAACTTGATTTTATTGCAAGGCTGTGTCTGTCTAAAGCCCTCTCACAGGAGCTGGCCAGTGTATAAATGAGTCTTACACAATACTCCTTGCTTGGGAAGAGGATGAAGGAATGAGCAATTAATGAGAAGAGATAAGAACTGATCTGTGCTGAGGTTAGAGGGCAAGATAACAGACCGTGTTGGTGAATCTCAAGTTTGTTTTTATAGTCGAGGAAAACCTTCTTGTGCTGATCTTCCTGAACCAGGATTAAGTTTCCTCTTTCCCCACAGTCTTTGGTTACTTGTGGAGATGCCTCAAAAGGCTTGCGTGTAATTGAAAAGACAGCCAGATGCTGTCATTACACATGCTTGACAGGAATTTGGAGATGAGGGTGGTGCTGGTTGGAAGAGAGAATCAGTGGGGCTTTATCCATGAGCATGGGACAGTGCTGGGGTTGTAGTTAATTAATCCAAGCAGTGATATGGGTGACGTACCAAAGCAGAACACTATGACTGGCTCTCAGAATTCCTAATTTATTGCGTTTGCAGTTTGGGAAAGCAGGGAATGGTATGTTTTTATAAATTCTGGCAATCATCCAGGCCCAGCTGAAATCCTGACTAAGGTGTGGAGCTGTTGCTAACTTCCAGAATGCTCATGAATTCCCAGGGGCAGTGATAGAAACCCCCTACCTGCAAAATTTAAGCTCATTGTTATTACTTACGCTGTAATAGGGCCTTGGGGCTTTAATTTACATGACATGTTCTTATACAGCATTTCGGCTGGAACTTAGTGCCCTCTGTAGAATCCAAGAGGTCACACTTCATGCTTTTTAATTACTAATTGAACTTGATCAGCAATATTTGATTGTCCTAGTGTTTAGAACATGCTGCTGCCTACACATTTTACATTTCTGCCTGATACAGTGTTACACTGAATGTCATTCTGGCCAACTTTCCCAGTACAGTTTTTTTTGTTGCCTTCCTAAGCAATGCTTATTCACTGGCAAATTAGTTCTGCCTTTACCTGGAGTTCTGTGACATAAAGTACACACTAGTTCTGCTGAATACTCTAAGTGATTTTAGTGTTGTAAAGGGGTTTTTTTTAAGTAAGTTTCCAGGCTTGAATCTGAATCAGTGTAAAAATGGTTAAATGGCACTTATATGTGTAATAGCTGCTGTATTAATTTTGGAGAATTGGTGATTTCATCCTAAATCCTAAACCTGAGGCACTGCTGCCAAGAGCAAAAAATGTGGCTTTTTAATTGAGAAGTGGATGAAAGGAAGCACTTGGTCCGGTATTGTTCATTTGAGTAATACATCCTGGGAGCAAGAGCCCAGTAATGTTTCTGTCACACTTTTTTAGCTTACTCTCTGAGATTTTTTTGCTTAGTCTTTCATGTAGATAAAGTAAATTTCATCTATACCATTGTTTTGAAGACACTTGCCTGTATATGCTCACTCTGTCATCAGTATAGAGGCAGGTGTGCTAATTTTAATAAATAATTTCTGATGCCATATTGATTCAGAGATTTGCATAGGAAGCAAAGTCTGGTGTTCTGCAGAGTGACTTGATAATGATGTAGGGAGAGTGGGAGTGGCAAAAGCATAAGAGAAATAAAATATGTTCATCTTTAGTTCTAAGTCTACTTGTCCAATAGGTGATCTGTAACAGATGTCAGTTTTATATTTATAAATTTATTTATAAACTTAATATTAGAATTCAGCTGAGCATTTCTGTCATACTGTATCATTTATGAAACTTTAAAAGTGACACCTGTGAAATACAGTTTCCACTGCCCTGTTCTAGTTGCGCTAAAACATTGCAGCCAATTTGTCACATTCTGGCTATCATTCACTTTCCCAGGCTGCAGCAGCACAAACCACATTGCATTCCTTCTCTTTAGCAAATGTACTAGTAACCACTATCGTTCCGTGGGTGCATGCGCCTCCTGGAACTTTTTTGACTGGTCGGTCTTTTTGAATTAAGTGTGAAAGAGGGAAATAATGTCATCAGTTCTGTCGATGAATATGGGCAGCCAGGTAGAGGAAGGAAGGAAAAGAGGGTAGAGCAGTTCCCATGGCAGCAGGAGTTGGGACAAACAATGCAAGCACATAATTCCAGGCTCACCACCATACATACTGTCTACTGTAGAGATGAAGGTGGAGATGGAGAGAAGAGTGCTCTAAGAAAAACAGGACATGAGGTTATATTAGCGCTGTGTAAACCAAATGATATGGTTAGTTCAACATGCAGCGGTCTGCCACGTAGAAAACGCCAACAGAAGAAAACACATGGCACTAGTGTGCACTTAGAATGTCAGAAATCACAGCAAATATAGGTTCATGACAATTTGTTGCCATTCCTCCGAGAGAAGGGAAATGCCCAGAGGCTCTGAAGCCGGTATCTTCTTTAACAGGAGTTCCAACAGTTGTGTAGCCTGAAAATGTTGTAGACTCCTAAGAGGCCAGCAACTGCTAAAACACTTTTGAGCAGGACAAAACTATAAATACCAAAGCAGATACGGTTTGTGCCTGAATATTTGTCATAATTTTTCAATGTATCTCAATGGAGGCAAGCCTTATTGGCTATGTGTCAAAAGAAAAAAAAAATAAGGAGGACAGCTGTCAGAAGTGTAACGTTAGACTGTGGAAACAAAGAATGAAGGTTGTGATAGACATACCCATGAAAAATCTTTCCCATTGCCCTCCAGGTGAATGAAGGGCTGTAACTGTAGGAAGCACTTACTAGCATATGCAAACATATTTGTATGCGCTTGTTATAATTATGTTGTAACCTTCCTTTTGGTCAGGTACAGCCGGTTGAACTATGGGACCTTATGAAAATTTATTGAGATTTGTTTTAATTGCCAATCATTATGAGATGTAATTAAAATTTATTACCAAAGTAATCTCTGACATTACAAAGGTGTCAAGTTCTATATGCATGACCTGAAGCTTGTATTTGGTATAGCAGTGAGTCATCCAAATGCCATTTCTAGTATTTAACAACTATTTAAAACATCCTGAGCCTTACAAGCACTTCATTAACATTCTTCCTCCTGAAGACCATGCACCATTCCAAGCATCCCTTCCCCGTAAAGTTCACATCAGAAAGGGACAACTTTTTTGCAGCTGTGCACCTGTAACCTTGAAAGCAAATACTTCACAATGCCAAATGCAAAACTTAGAGTTATGTTTTGCTACAGTTGTACCCTTTTGACCAACCTGTATTTTCAGTTTTACTGTTGTCTGGAAAATAAATGTACTGCTTTGTGAATGACAGGCTGTTGGTAGAACACTTGCAGCAGGCTGTGGTATTCCCCTCATAAACTAGAAAAAGGTTTTTCTTTACAAAGAGAAAGATTTCTTTTCCACAGTAGATCTCTATTTATTCTGAAAAGATCCATCCTGTTAAAATTTTCTACATGTATGTTGCATTATAAGGTCATACCTTGCCCCAGTTTTCTTGCTCTGGACTTTTAACTGCACTAATATTAACTTTTAAACAAGGCAGGTGACCTTGTGTGTAAAAACTCGTGATCTAGGAACAAACCAGACTGTTCCTTCTGTAGTATCTGCACGAAAAAAATTGAAGGAGATTTTGTGTCTGCATTTGTATTTGAGGTGTGGGTGTATCTCATTTAAGGGCGGCCTTAAGTGAGAAGTAGCGTTGTTGCAGCAGGAACCCACCAACAAACAGTGCTGTTTTAGTGGTGAGCCAAGAGTCTCTCTGTCCAAGGACGCTTCTCTGGACTTCTGCGTGTTGCTGGTTGATGATCAGAGGTGGAGGTCCGTGGCCAAGCACAGGCAGGGCTGTGACAGACCACCGAGTGAGGTCTATAAAGCTTGCTCACTTTTCAGTCCAGAGAAGTGCCAGGCACGGCATTCAGAAAGGTGTGTCAGGGAGCTTCTCCATTGACCATGCAAAATAAATTATTTCATCCTCATCCCTGGGGCAGCAAATTCTATTTTACCATTACAGCTGAGAAGCCCTAGCTGTGCATAGATGTTGTAAATGTATAAATGCCTCAAATGCAGCTCCTTTGCTTTGTAACGGGTAGGTAAATCTAACTATCATGTAGTGGCATAGCCACATGATGTTGAGAGGGTTTATATCCTCCCTAATGTCACTGGCAACTATGTGACCCCTTTTCCAGTAAGGACTTTCCCTGGCATCTGCTACTGAAGTGTCCCCTTTTCCTCACACTAGGCAGCACATCATCCAACTGCTGATTCCAGAAGCAGTTGTTTCAGTAGGACTAGACAAATTAGGTTCTGTTTCATTTGGGATCATGAGGCCCATCTGGGAAATGGGAGGGTCCTCCGGGAAGGTAACCACCAGCTCTAGATGTTTGTTGTTTCAGTCATTACAGAGGCTGACATGAGAGGTATCTCTAAGGTCAAGTCCTAAATTTCCAGTTGAATGACTGCACATTTACATCACTGCAGGCAACTGAGATCAGTATCTGGACCTTTGCCTATGAAATGCGGGAGGGAATTGAGGAAAATCTGTGTTAAATATAGAATAAGTGAACAGCAAAGTTCTGGTTATGTCATCATAAACCAGGGAGTAAGCCACGGGTGGAATCTGATAATTCACAAATAGCACATCTGTAAATTAATTACTGGGGTCCACCAATGAAGGCAAAGGGAATGACGTTAGTCCCGTGACTCACCGGGTTTTTATTCATGTTTCTAATGTGCTGTTTCCAGTGGTGAGTGCCTGGCAAAAGCACAGCATCCACCGGGAAAGCAGAATGCAGAGATGTCCTGCTTTTTCCCTTCCCCACTAGGAAGGTGCGCTGAGGACAGGGATGTGCAAAAATGAACTGGGGTGAAAGGAGGTGCCTAATTACCTTTCCTGCTCTTGGAAAGATGAAGAATATTGACTCTCTGTATAGGCCAAAGTCCTCTTTGCTCTTACTCGAGTTGTAGCTATTAAGCTAAAAATAACAGTTCAGAAAGCTGCTCTTCAAGCAGACAAGGTTTTCTGGCCTCAGGCATAACCAGAAAGAGCTCTGGAATGCACATCCTGAACTGCAACCTTTCTGGGTCCTGACGGCTTTGCCTGGTAGCTAAGAAGAAACACGTCATCCCCAGCTAGTAAGAACTACTTTTTTAAGATTGAACTAAGAGTTAGAAAAACAGTTATAATGTTATCATAAGAGTGTTAGCGCTTGAATCTATGTTTTCCTGCAAAATGTCTTCCCAAGGCCTCGTTTACCATTATTATTCCTGCTTCTCTTGATCTCAGAGCAAGATTCCAGCTCAGGATGTGTACTGGCACAGGGAATGAGAGATTGTATCTTCCAGCCCTGACGTGCTGGGCACACTGGAGCTGTGTGCCAGTCTCCTGCACTGCAGGAACATCTCACTCTGCAGCAGCTGGCAGGCAGGGCTGGGTAGGGCAGAGAGAGGAAATATAACATGTGTTATCTTCCTTTTTGGAGAACATCTTTACCTGTATCCTCCAAGGTGTGTCTGGTGCATTGCATTTTAAACATCTTCTCCTCTGCACCTACCAAAAAATACCCCACATTTAGATTCCACATTCCCCGAACCTGATCCAGTCAGGCAGCAAGCAGCTTGGTAGTGTGGAGGGAGTAGGAGCGGAGCTGTGACTCAGAGACATCCCTCAGAGTCACACCTCGCTGAGGCCATTCCTCAGATGCCAGGCTTTGGGCAGAAACTCCGTCATGGACTAATTCTTGGCTATCCGTGCTAGGACTGACTCTTTGCTCTCTGTCGGGATTGGCTTTGAAGGAACAGTCTCCTTTAATTTTTCAGCTGCATTTAACTTTAGAAAGCTGTTATCTTTCCGGCTTATATTTGTGTGTCAAATACATATGTCTCGGCAACAGAAAGGTTAGATGTCAGCTTGATCTGAAACGACTAGAAAAGGGCATGTTTAACTGCCCTTACGTTGACCGACGAGAACCGCAGATGAGCCTTCAACTGAAGTCATCCTCTCTGAACACATTTAATTGAGTTAATTTTATGATCTCAATACATGCAGAGACTTCATAACAAGTGCTAAAAATATATCATTTCCTAATGGTATAATAAATTCAATTTTAACTCCTGTTTATTTGAATTAATGTATTCACTGCACTCAAGTTTAAATACGTATGAAGGTTCTGCACTTTTTTTTTCCCTAAGGGAAAAACACTTCCGCCAGCTTTCACAACTCTTCTGTTCCTTTCTCTGAGCATCCTGAATGGGCTGCATAAACCATGCTTGCAGCTCCTGAACGTCTACAAGTATTTTCTGAAGTGGAATATTAATAGCACGTTATCTTCCAAGGCTTCTTTACTTGAAGGTCAGCAGAGTATGTTGCGGACGTAAGCCTACTTTTGTTTTTACAATAGTGGAAAAAAACCAAAACAGAGAAGTTTTGTCAGGCCCATAAAGAAAAAAACAGCCAAGTTTATAGATGTCTGGCAGAGATTGCCCTTGAATGTTTTCATTTGCAGGCGGGCGGTGACTAACAGGGCTATGGCTAACAGGGCAGCACTGGAAAACCGATGGCTGTGTTCTCCTGCTCACAGCTGTGCACTTTTGGGAGGTAAATGCTGCTGGGTCTGCCTAATAGTATGTTGGATTTGGGTTTTTTTTCTACCATTCGAACAATCTTAATTCCAAACTCTCAGATGATTCTGTAGTTCTGCTCACTGATGTTGGCCACCTACTCAGGAATGATCCCCTTTAGCCAGCCTCCTGCCAACCTGAAAATTTCGGATGTGTTGGAAATGTTTTGATTATATAAGCAAAATCATATATGGCGTTACAGGTAAATTCTATATGGATATCATAATGCATGGCTTGTATAAGAAATGTACAAGCTGGTGTTTGATATTTTTAAAAACAAACAAAAGAATTAATGAAAAATATATATAGCAGCTAGAAAATATGTATACAGGTATTTACCTACTAGAAAATACATATACATTTGATCAGATATTTAGTGTGATGCTGTAATGTTCATCTGGGTCTATGGTGCTATTACAGCTTATATTAAAAGGACATCCTGTTGTGTTGGCAATTTTGCAGTTAAAGGCAAACCAGCATTACTAATCCAGTTTGCGTTTTACTTTTTGGTTTAGGTTTATATATATATTCTTTTGGTCCTATGGGTAAAAAGCAGGAGTAAAAAATGTGCATAGAAAATTCTTTTAAGGGGAATGTCATTTCAGTATATGAAAATTTAAGGGTTCCTTCAGTTTTAGGTTTTGGAGGGCTGTCTTGTTTTAGGAAAGAGATTAAGTTTACCTGCTGTAAAGTTCCTTCGCTTTCAGAAAAAACAAGTGGTTCTACCTCAGGAGTTAAACTTTGTAGGATTTATAATGCAGATGTAATTTTATCAGTGTCAGTTTCCAGTGTGGACAAGCCCTTAGGTAGCACACTAAAATCACCAAATTCACTTTTACTTCCACAGTCCCCTGCTGCAACATTGTAAACTGCAGCACAACGCATTGTTATTTCTGAATAGCTCTATTTCAGTGAGAATTTTAGAGTGGGGGCATTTCTGTTCACATTAAGTTGCACAAAATCAGTTACGTTTGACCCATATTGAAGTTCCCTGGAGATTTACTTTATTTTTTCTTTCCAGAACAAGGACACCAAGTGCTGTCACAAACTGAATTACGTTTGTGCCGACACCTAGGCAGGGAAAATCCAGACTATTGCATTACACAATGTTATTGGAGGTAATTAGCATGCGTGAGCCAACATTGGACATCTCATATGCGCACCATGGATATCAGCTGAGAAGCCACTTCTCGAGTCTGCTCTTTCCATTTAGTGCATGGAAGCTGCATTGGAAGGTGTACCTGGGAGAAAAATATGAACTCTCTGAACCATTAAATTGACTATCATGCCTTCTGTGCTGATCCAATAATGCTGAAGTTAGGAACTTTTCATTAGAGAAGCTACTCCAGCCAATTTGATTGTTCATGCAGTGCCCAAGTGAATACCACGCTCTGCAAGAGGGAAGTTGTGCTCCATGAGAAAAGACAGTTCCCTCTAAAATTATTCTTGTGTTCTGCAGAGAGAGGTCTGCGGCAGAGCAGAGAACTCTTTAAGAGTTTGCTGAACTTTCAGAACAAGAGTCCATCGGCTCCTAAGGAGAGGCAGGAGCAGGAGAGGGAGACCAGGCAGCCTGCTGGCCCGGAGCTTCCCAGACTGCCGGCACACGAGGTGTGGTAACCGCAGGATTTGGTCCAAGTGGCTGCTCAAGAGTTAAACGCTTTATAAAACCTCGTTTGGGTAAAAGTCGTGCCTGTCACGATGACTCACACAAGACAGGTCAAACCTGCCCCTTTACTTCAGTTCGGCCTAATCACGCTTGAGTGTAAGTTTCTGCTTGTTTCAGTGTCTTCCAGTGGTGTTGTGCGACCGCAGCGCATTCATGCTTTAAACCCAAATTTTTAAAAAATGATAGCGCTTTGAGAAGGCACATTCCTCGCATTTGCCACAGCCTTAGCAGAATTGGAGGGATTGGGATGTGGGGCTGGTTTGTGGCTGAAAACAAATCCGGTACATTCATACCTTCCAGATGTTGGTGGGGATGTCAGAAACGCTTAAAACAATCGATACTGGGGAGGGGGACACGCAAAACGACCACCTAGCTGTGGGCAGGAGAGGTGGGGCACAGAAGGAAAGGGCTGCCCTTTCCAGCGGGGCTGGGGGGGTGGGT
>NW_010273330.1:0-298 GCF_000690775.1 Eurypyga helias | reverse complement strand
TCAGGGAGCCCCAGGGGGATCTTGGCTTGGCCTGGCAGCTCCTCAGCAGTTGCAGGGGATAAGTGGCCCCGTGTTCCCCCTGGCCATGGAGGCTCCCTGGGGAGCAGTGGCACCACTCTCCTCTCCGAGGGGTGCCTGAGGGGGAGCACAAAGCATCTCAGAGCAATCCCAAACATGGGAAAAGGCCCTGGTGCAGCCGGTTCTCCTGGGAAGGCTGTTCACTCTGAAGCCTATCAATGCCAATAAAACCTGAGATTTGACAGAAAACTTTCTGCTCGCCCTGCCTGGGGGCCTTGTG
>NW_010273329.1:0-504 GCF_000690775.1 Eurypyga helias | reverse complement strand
CTGGATGCCATCCCTTCCCTCCGGCCTGTCGCTGTCACCCAGCTCAGTGTCACCGGCAAATTCCCGAGGGTGCACCCAATCCCACCCTCCATGTCCCTCACAAAGATGTTGGACCGTGCCCATCCCTGAGGGACACGAACCCACATCCAGGAGGATTTGCCACCCAGGCCGTACCAACCCCAACTCCATACCCAACTCCCGCTCCGGCAGTGTCCGTGGCTCAGCCCGGGCCCTGCGCGGCACGGACCCCCTCCCGGTGCCGCCGTCATTCCGCGGTTAATCCAGGTGGGAGACTCTGGGCCATCCCGCCCGGCCTCCGGCTGCGGCTCAGCTAGGCTGGGGGTTATTTTCGCCATTCCCGGTTTTACTGGGTGACTTTTCCGCATTCAAGTGCCCAAACCCCTTCCGGACGTGTCCAGGATAATCTGCTTTGGCCAGTCAGCCCTCACTTGGCATCATCCCGAGGTTTTCCTATCCTGACTCCTTCCCTTGGTGTCGCAGGCG
>NW_010273328.1:0-216 GCF_000690775.1 Eurypyga helias | reverse complement strand
GGCCAGGCCGACACCGTGGGTGTGCTAAAATCCCGGCTGTTCGCCCGGGGTTGGACCCCCCAGCGCATCGCCCCCCCACCCCAAATCTCACTCCTCCAGCGTAAGGCTGTGGCACCATGGGGGGTAAAATTGGAAGGGAAACTGAGGCACAAGCAGCCTTACCCTCCCTTCCCTCTTTTCCGGAGGGGGTGCCCGCTGTGGCGGAGGGCAGGGGAG
>NW_010273327.1:16643-22593 GCF_000690775.1 Eurypyga helias | reverse complement strand
GCACCGCCGGTGGCGCCGCCGAACTCGCCGCCCAGCCCGGCTCTGTAGCTGCACCCCCCCGGTGGGCACCCCCCTCGGTGGGCACCCCCGCCTCGCGAAGGTCTGCTAAGAGGTGCTGCTGTGCTATGTCTTTCACGGGGGTGTCTGATCAGAGGGAGATACCTCTCCCCGGGACAGATAAACCACCTTTCTTCTGAAATGTAATCCCATTTTAAATTTGAATGGTCTCCTTCAGTAGAATAAGATGTTTTTATCGCTTATTCTTTCCTTACAAAACACACCAGATTTGTGGCTAGAGATAAAGCTATAGCAAAGGATAATGTTTAACAAAGATATCAAAGGGTTTCTCACAAAGTGACGCTCAATGTACACTTCACATTATTAATACCAACGGCAGAGATAGATGGCCATTGCAGATCATCCATCTCCAAAGAGAAAAGGACTTTCACAGCATTTTTTTATGTAAAATTTCATCTGACACCCAAAAAGTCCCCATCAGCTCTTTCAGCTGTGTTTCCCCAAGGATCCTAGAACAAAACACTAAACCCTTAAATACGTTAAACTGCATTAAACTCACAATGTCAGCCTCAATCCATCCGTGTCGCCCACCCGGCTGGGTGCGTGGCGATCAGAAAGCGTTAAACAGCTCGTAGGTTGCTTTCCCTTCGCTCTTTGTTCGCCTAGCAGTTTGGCAGCGCTTGCTTGGGATGCTCTGCAACAAATCATGTGAAAGAAGCAAAACCAAATATTGCCTCGGCTTCCATAACAGCGTGAAGTTCATGCTATAGCTCAGCTAAATCTTCCTTTGAGGTCTTGGCCAGACAAACCGTTATTTAACTCACCTGCTTTTATTTTTTAATAAAATTGTCTTTAAAACGTACGAGGCGCGTCGGAGGGGACAAGGTGTACAAGGACAGAAAGTGCGCTGTCAGCTAAATAAGCAGCTAAATGTAATAAATAAGTAACGAGAGGAAGCAGAAGGCTCTGGAAGACAGGCCCATAAAGATGTGGGAATGCCCAAGAGAGCAGTCTCGTACAAGAGCACACACTACAGCTTGGCTCCCGACACACACCCAGCGCTGAGGACGTGGAAGAGAAAGCCACCGCTGCTCCGGGCAGAGACAGCAAGGCTCCAAGCACAGGCCCTTCCAGGGCTAGAAATATTAATGCTTTACATGGAAGTAGTCAGACAGATGCTAACTGCAGGTCGCAAGGGAAAGGAGAATCAGGCCCTACTTGCAATGATGAGCTCCGTGCGGCTGTTCTAGAAGGATGGGATACTCTATCGTTTCAGGTCACTGAAAATCTTACGGCACTGCTCAGTAATGACTGAAGCCAATTCAGGCAATCTGGAATTGTCCCCTCTTCTTCCTTCCCCCAAGATGAGAAGGGCAACACTCACCTTTTCGTAATGCCAAGTGTCTGGCAAGTCAAGAGATGCTGTGCGATACTTCAAAACCTTTACAGAATGGGCAGTAACGTTCCCAGGCTGTTGCTGTATAAGACAAAACAAAGTGAAGATAAGGATGAGGGGAGGGACACGACTGTGACCTGCCCCAACTACATGGGAAAAAATCCCAACATCCATCTGTTGGAAAGTGACACTGTCATGAAACTGTTACATCTGAGTTGATGCCACTATTCCCAAGCGTTTCATTGATCTGTTACATCACCAAAACCATTATTAACTGCCCAGATCACTGGGTGCCCTTGGCTTCACATTTCTCCATTTAAATAGATGGAGACTGGGGGAGATATTTTCAAATAGAGGAGCTGTAAATTTAAGCACTATTTGATTTTTAGAGGTGCTGAGATTGCTTAACTGCCAGTGAAATGAATCGTAGGGGCATTTGCTCAGCACTGCTGAAATTTAGGGTGGTTTTGTTCAGGTAGTGCATCAATTTGAAAATAAACCCCTGGTTTACACACCGGGGTTGAAGATTTTGACCATAATTTTTATCAAGCATCAGTCTTAGGCCAAGTGCAAAATCTGTGTGGCACATGGAAAAAAAAACCCACCTCATTTTGTTGATGTTAAGAGCAGCAATTTTGACTCAGCTTTTCTTTCTCAGTGGCACACAGTGCTCTGGAGATTAACGGAACTGCTCTGTTATGTTAATACTTAGATGCTCATTAACAGATTTGTTCCCTGTGGGGTGGGGGATGGGGGTGGGCTGAGGACTGATAGCTAAAATTTCTGACACTGGCTGTGGAAAGCCCTGTTCTCTGTTCCTTGAAAGGGGAAAACCTATAAAAAGATTTGTTTTACCATGAAAATGCAAAAGGGGCTGTGGTACATTAATTTTTCATATGGAAAAGATAGAAACAGCTTACAAGTTTAAATAATTTCCTTAGAAGATGTAACATCCTCTCTTCTATCTAAAAGCCACTCATTTTTGAAATGCAGATGTTCCTGAGGAACAGACTGCAGCTGGCTCCTGACGAGTTTGTAGGGAGTGTGGGTTTGCCAGCTCTGTGGAACCCCCCGGTGATACACCAGTCCTTAATACCAACTCATCGCACCACGGCAGGACCTGATGAGCAGCGGGGTGAGGGGCTATAAAGGCCCCCTTGCTCCAGGCTTCTGTAGTGAAGTGCACAGGTGAAACCCAATAAACTATCCCTTTCGGTGATACTCTTGCAAATTTATTCTCAAACTGTCTGGAGTTGATATTATTCCTGGACTCCAATCTACAAGGATTTCTGGGATACACTGTAGTTATTAAGTGAATGGCAAGCTTTGCTGTGTTTTGGTCATCCTGCTTTCTGTCGTTAGGCTCTATATATGGAACAGAAACACCTCTCAAACCTCTTCTGGATACATACTGCAGTATTGTTAAATCTGATAATTATGATTAATTATGCAGAGGGTTATGAACCTTCAGCAACAGTGCTAAATAGAGAACAAGACATGCAAATGTTTGAAATGCACTGAAAACATTCAAAACACTTCACAACAGCAGAAAAATAGAATGTGTGTTTACAAGCAGTCCCATCGTTCAGAATTCTCCACCCAAGTATCAGTGTTGGCAGCCTTTCTTTGCCAAGAACTCACTCTAGTTAGAGCCTGAATCAGAAAACAAAAATCTCCTGCTGCTTTCAGCACCTTTCCCAACAGGAAAGAGCAGTACAAGCATAACTCCAAAGTGTTTTTTTTAAGGTGTTGCTCTCACGCTACGAGCAGCAGCTTTGGAAACGCCACCACCACCTCCAGCCTCCCCCCATGTCGGGAATGGCATTGGCGAGGAAGCTGGCAGAAGACGAGCATCGTAATCTCCGCTGAGTGGTTTTGGGGTGTGTAACCACCCACAAAGGTCTTTCGACCGTGCAAGACCTACTAATAAGGAATTAGATCAGTGACTCTCATCTCTCACTACAGAATGGCCTTTTTAAAGGGAAGCGTAAAAAAAAAAAATTGTTTTCAAACCTCCACATTACAAAACCATCTGACAGATGGCAGCTGACAGGGAACGCGGCTGTTGTGACCTAGCTTACACATCTGAGGTGCAGAGTGCATTCTGCGCTTGGGATGCATAGCTAAATCATGCTTATGCTATTTGCTAATGATTAGTTTGTGAGAGCTGATTGTATTAGATAGTAGCTGTTTTCCAACAGCTGAATGACCTCATGGAACAAGCCCGTATCAGTCTGAGGTTAGACTGCAAACATTACAGCGCCTAATGGCGATGGCTATCAGCACAGTCCCTCCGCTAAAATTTCTTCACACAAAGTACTCGGTGAGTAGCCCTGGGTGCGAGATCCACTTAGAGGAACTGTTGTCTGCTCAGAAACCAAATTCAACCCCGGTGGGTAAATATTTCGCTGCAGAGAGCTCAGGTGGATGGACAGCGGCAGGCTGGGCGTACCGTCACTGTTCTCTGTACCCACAAAAGCCGCTTGTAAGGGTACACGCTGCAGACCAACATAAAGGACAAGCAGAACATCAAGCATTTTCTTTGTGGAAAAAGTGAACGTGATGCTTTTGTCAGCTGCTTCCAGCAGACGACGTGAAGCTGTGGGCAGGAAATCGGAAGCTCTAATAAAACAAAACTTTTCTAAAGGGCAAGTCAAGCAAGCGCTCTCTAAAATTTTCAAAAGAACAAGCAGACATTTTGCAGGCAAATCTGCTGTCCAGCTGGATCTGTTTACCACCTGCCTTATCTCAGAGGCACAGCTGAAATAATAACAGGGATTTTGATGCTGGCGAGTAGCTTAAACATGGCTCATTAAAACCGCAGGTGACTCGGGAATGTGAAGTATTTGCTGTAAGACACAGTAATATCAGTATCAGGGACTGACATGTAAGAACACTCTTGTTGCTGGCCGTAAGCTGGCCATTAGCTGGCCAGCAGTGGGGGCTGAGTGCTCGAGGGAGGTGGAGTATGACTTGGATTCACCCTGAGGAAGGGGCTTGAGGAGGATACGGGAAAAAGGGGAATACATATAAGTCTGGGAAGCTGCAGATTCTAGACAACCTAGTTTACGTCTGTTTAACCGTCACAATAGATGGTGACCAAGATAAGAATTACTCTTCCCCAGTTTTCACCAGGAGCTGAAGCTTCCAGGCAGGCTGGAGAGAGAACTGCTATGGGACTGGAAGCAACATGGTGCTTTTCTTATTAAAGAAACATGATTAGCCTATTGCTTACTCTACTTCCTAACCTCAGTGACTTAAAACCTGCTTCGTGCTGACCATGCCTGGCTATGATCCCAGTGCACAGGACCTTGCTGTGAAGGCAGTTGGCTAGCCAGGAGGGATGATTAGAGACACCACCCCCCTCCATCACCATCACCTTCATGCAGAAAAGGAAAATAACTTCTTTATCTGACCTCTGCAGAAAATCTGAAGCCTCCAGCAGCCTTGGCAGCAAGATGAAGTAGATACTGATCAGTAGGAATGTTGCCCCTGGTATCTCTGGGCCACTCTGGCCAGCCCTCAGAACATGCTCAGCTTTCGCACCCTCCAAGGAAGACTCATATTTTTTCACCAGCTCCTGAATTGTCTTTTTGTTGTCACAAACATAACAGAGTAAATGGATTTTCACTGAAGCTGGGGACTTTTAACCAGGACCTTTCTATTAACATTCATTCTGAATCCTTATCCACAAAGGTGAAATGTTGGGCTCGTATTGTTTATTGCTTCACGTTAAGTAAAACAATTGATTCTTCATGGAAGAAAAGTACCAGCACAGAGGTATCAATCAAAATCCTAGGCTCTGACCCACAACTGTGTTAGCATCTGGGTACCAGAAGAATATGTCAAAAGAATCAGTGTGCCTTTACCCTTCATTATATAGTGATAAGGAAGAATTTCTGATTCTGTATATGATTGGCTCTTCTCCCTTTTGTCTTGCTGAAGCAGGGCAACAGAACATACACACACTGAGTTACCCAAATCCAGTATTTAAGACAGCAGAAAACTGATTATAATACTATGCTCTGCCAGCTCTCCAGAGACCTTATAAAAGTTCATAATTGCTTGTTCAGCCTCAGAATCCCCAGTGAGATAGGCTGGAGCCATTATTTTAATTTTTAAATATGAGGAAAGTGAGAATGAAAGGCTATGACTCATGGAGTATTGATTCAGGAAGACGTCTTAGAGACATGGAGCTGCTGTATCAGAGCAGAGTGGTTCATGAAGGCTGGGTCCCCATTCTCACTGAGCTCCAGAAGAGCGTGCCTGCTTAGCGTTGCGGTGTTGGTCACACATTGGCAGTTGCCACCAAGAGATAAATCAGAGGAAGGTGTAAAATACTGGGGTGTAAAATCCCATCTTTCCCAGGACATACACTAATCACTTTTTATCAAGAGCTTACTGACTGCATGTACCTTATGTTATTAGTTGTACAGCAGCCAAGCTTTAACAGGCCTTCTTCCTACAGCTTGCTTTATGGCATTTTGGGTCACACTCCTGGAACGTAACTGTGAGGGCACATACATTTCAGTTGAT
>NW_010273327.1:0-16632 GCF_000690775.1 Eurypyga helias | reverse complement strand
CTGAAAACACTGATAGTTATGTCTCTGATTTATCATGGCAGTGCAGAAGACAAGCACTTTTCCATGCTCAGGTCAAGACAGCTTTGCAATCCATCTCCTTCTCCTGAACTTCCATTTCATAGTCATCCTAACCTTGCACAGCCATAATTTGCAGAAATTAATGCCAAGGACATTAACTGTACATCACCTCTCTGTTTTCTGGGACTGGATTACTCAGATTGTTCTCTCTAGCATAGCTGCAGAGGTAGTTGGCTCTGATACGCTTGGTATTATAGCTTAGGTGCAGTGGTGGGGAATACGGAGATACCCCTCACAGTCTTGGAAATCCTGGAGCTGTTCTGTGTTGCATGGAACCCCAGCTATAAACCTGGTCAGATTCAAAACACGTTGGAGCCTGTGCCACACCAGCAGGATAAGATGGGCTGCCAGGAATGGTGCACAGGGACAATCCAGAGCCAAAAGCAGCAAGACGGAGTACAGCCACGCACAGCAGCTCTGGGCAAGCCTGGTCTGAGCTAACGCCATGCAGAACCACTGCTTCCACACCTGCAGCTCCATGCTCCCGGTTCCAGGGTCTCTTCGTTCACCCCATGTTGTAGCTGCAGACCTAGATCTGGGCTAGCACTGCGCTGGATTAATGAATCCTCCCTCTGGAAGACCGAGGAACACCAATGTAACTGCAAGAGCCAGCTTAGCTCTCATACGAACAGATAATAAGCCCGACTGAACTCAGATCTGCACTGGACACAGAATGGGGTGTATTACACTGCGCTCTCGGGTGCACGCAGCAGTATTTGTAAAGGTTTCTCATTGCCCGAGTTACCCCATTATCTCTGATAATGGATACTTTACTATAGGATCTCTCTCCCATCTCTTATCCGATAGAATTTATGTATATGGGAAGAAGAACAAATAAGGCAGCTGAGATCTGCAAATCTGCCAAACAGTGGAACCGCAGCAGCTCAGCACACACGTTTCCATTCTTAGTTGAATGCGTTCTGCAAGAGATTCTAAAGATGAAAAACTGTCCAAATAGGACTTCAGCAAACACAACTTCATTCCTGGCTCCTTTGTTGCCTCTGATGCTTTGTTTATACAGAGATAAGATAGATAGATCCAACCTGGAGTAGCACCTCCCTTACATTTCCGAGAGGCTAGGGAATGACCAGGCAGTGCCAAGACTGAGGATGCTAATGCAGAAGCCACCTGACACAGAGAAAAATGGTCTGGTTTCTCTAGCAGGGGTGCTAAATTAATCAACTGGAGTTTGTAATATATTTGATATACCTTGGGCCTTTAAAGTTCAGGAAAAAACAATACTTTGGAGGGAAATAACAGTAAATAATTTTTTGGAACGAGCTGATTATGACTACTATTTCTCCACTTCCAGCTCTACCCCCACGTCCTTGTGAATTCCTTCAGACTGATTTAACAGAAAGTGTATTTGCATGCATGTATCATTTCACTTCAGTTTCTCCAAAACTAAGCTGCTTTGGGATTTTTGGCTTCCTGTATCTGCCTTTTGCTGCAGCTTCTCACTTTTCTCTTTGTTTTGGCTGAGACACAAAATCTGACATTCTGAAGCAACTTTGCTTATTGAGGTTCAACTTTTTGAAAGAACCAGAAAACCAGTCAGTTTTCTTCAGGGAACTTCTGTTGGCTGTTTTCCTTTTTAATACTCCTTCCATCTCTTTCTTAAGGATCTGTCCCATCCTTTTTATTTATTCTAGTTCTCCACATCTCTTTTTTTCCTCCTATTCTTCCTCACTTCCCCACCCTTTAACTTCCTTTTTCTTCCCAGCTTCTCTCCACTGTGGAGTAAAAACTCCTCCTCCTCAGTCCTGAAGCGTTTTCCACCTAACCATGCTTTGCATGGAAAGCTTTGCACCTTTAAAATGCCTTCTACCTTTAGAATGGAAATGTATGCCTTGGTGTCAGCCATAATATTTTACTGTAGCATGAGATTTTTGAGTGTTACACAACAATTTGACTATCCTCTGCACTGCCTCCTCTTTCTGTATGTTGTTCTCCAGTACTCATCTAACTTCCTGGGTGAGCGATGAGGAGGACAGAGTCTTGTTTATCCAGAGGTGCCACTTGAGAGGTGAAGTCAACTTCATAGTTTGATGAGGCTTATAGGATGTTTTGAGGTGATTATTAGCTGATTAATAATCATAGGAGAATGAATAATCTCACAATTGAGAATGAAAGATTCTCACAAAGTCCAAGGCTCTTCTGAATTTAGTGATTGTCAGCCCTGACAGTCTTCCAGCTAAGTTTATTGGGTATGTTTTAGTAACTTTGTTCAACCAAAACCAATTTGTCACCAAGCTCAGATACTGATCCCTCCTGGTGATACTATGGGACTTTCCAGACACTTTCCAGACACCTACTAGTGCCAAAGGGAGACTTTCACCAAATGCGTCTCATAAAATGATTGTGTAAAAGACAAGGAGCAAGAACCAGAAAGAAGGAGACAAAAAATGTGCAGAGCTTGGAACTTACTAATCTAAATACCCTGTTGCAGTTGTTAGATTCTCCTCCCTCTCTCAGCAGTTTTTTCCCCTAAATAGATGTTCCTTCCCACCTGCATAAATTGTAAATCTTCGGTCTCAGGCTGAATTTAGTTGTGCTGTTTAGTGGAAGCACACCAGACTGAGCATCAGCATACACACACAGACTTCTGCAAATGTCTTGATTTTCTTCCTTAGGGAAGCCATAAGTCTTGTTTGGTAATTTAAATCCTGCTAAAGGGAAACTTAGACAAAACAGTAGTTGAAACATAGACATACAATAGTGAAATATGAAAGACAGCTGTTATAATCTCTTCTGCCTCTAGGTATGAATGAAAAAAAACAACCAGCACCCCAAATTAATTTTCCTACGCTGTTGGACAGTTTGCAGAAAATCTTGAGGAAAGGCCATCCCAGAATGGAATATACTGGCTGGTTTCTCTAGATTTAAAACTGCAATGAAAACAGCATACCATGTTTGCTACTTAGAGACCACTCTTATGTGGTTTCCCTTTCATGTAATAGACATTGAGGCAAGTCACTTTAAATCCATAATCCACTCTCTGGTGTACATAAATCAACTTACTTTCCATTTGCTTGCACAGACTTAAGTGTTTTGCCACAGACCTGTCTATAGTTTTGCTACCTTACCTGTTATTTTGTGTTTAAGTTAGATTTCAAGTTCCTCGAGACAGGAATCCCATAACGTATTTTGCACTGTAGAGGTGTTTAGAATACACTGAAGTGACTTAAAAACCAAATAAAACAGATGAAAACATATCACGGCAAGGATTCTGAATTTCACAGGCTGTCATTAATACACACCTCTACCAGTTTTTACTTCTCATACAAAGGATTCTGGGTTAGACTTGAAGATTGCTGGTGGACAAAGGTCAGCAAAGACTACAAGCATAATGTTTTCACAATATTTTAGTCATTCGGATCTGCCAGTAGGCTGTCTCCCATATACGGACAGACAAATGTCGCCGCCCAGCTAACTGATCAGAAGAGTCTTTTCACCACAGACATGACTTAAGAACGGAAGTCATTAGCTCAGGAAGCTTTTTATGGTGTTTCTTGAGTATTTCTTGATCCCTTTGTCTTGTGAAAATAACCACCTCTTTGGGAAAGAGGTTGCCTTCAAGCCATACATGTTCCACTGTTTCTGTCTTTCTCAGACACCCAATTTTGCCATTCCTGGGACACTGATATTTCTTTCTGATTTTTCTGTTTTATTCCAAGCATTCTCTGTAATTCTACATTATAGAAACTAACATTGATATAACCACAGAGTTAACGTTACACTCTGGATTCACTGTGCCCCCAGTGTAGCAAGGCACAGGCAATGCTCCTTTCTATGTCATATGAGTGCCCAGGCAGAAAATCCCACAACAGTCTTCATTAAGAGTAAATAGAGTAGTAACGAGACAATTGTGCAGTTATGAAATCAAAAGTCTCTCTCAAATGTGCCTAGAATCCACACCGGCTGTGCCACTCCGCTGACTGCTTTTGCCAGAGTTCATTTTCCAGATGACACGGGACAGCAGGAAGCAGAAGGCATTTCTGAGGGATCACCGCGTTCTCAGACTCTGGGCAGCGACAACAGCAGCACAGACTGACCTTCTCCATCACCCGTGAGCGCTCCCTATAAATACCAACAACGCAGGAAACCAGCTGATACTGCACCTTCTTTGGTAAAACCCTGAGTTAGTGTGTGATAGACTGGCGCTTCCTGCATAACCTTAGTGCCGAACTCCGGGATTTACAGCAGCTCGCGCTGCGCGAGAACATTGCCGGACGCTGTGATTTGTGCGAGGCAGGACTGGAGGAGCAGAAACTGTGGGTAAACGGTCTTTGCCTGGTTTAACTACTTTGTTAGAGCTTTGATATGTATTTGCCAGTTAGCTGAGAGACAGGGAGCTGCCGCGGGTCTGTGCATCTGCATTTTTTGTACGTACACGTGCATGTGTTCATACACCTGTAGCCTTATTTATCTAGAAAAGCGGGTGAAGTTAGACTTACACAGTTGTACAATCAGTATCTATAACCTGTCGATTATTCTCAGAAAAAAGGTCTCAAGGGTTTTTTAAAATTGTTCTTATTACTCTACTATTCCTTCTTTTGTTACGTTAATGCTACTGTAGGGCTGATGCTGTAGAGGTGTGTAGCGCTAGCAGGGTATAGGCAGTGACTACAAATACTGCATATGCCACAGACCTTAGACTATACCTTTTCCTGATTTACAGCCTTCGGGTACACACCATCTGCCCCATTTTGACTAACAGGAGGAGAGAGAAAGGAAGAAGAGTGTGTTTGGGGGTTGAGGGGCAGAACATAACAGTTGTTTATGTATTTTCTGTTTTGAAACCACATGGAAGATAATCCAAAGGCAGTTAAGGGAATAAATTTCTCACGCTAATGCTGTTTACCATTAATTTGTCTTTGTTGATGATACACATACACTGTACCTCTCAAAATCACAATGACATCTTTCACAGTGTTGCTTTCCAACATCTGATGCCACTGGAATAAGACTTCTATAAAACTCCTTTATTACTATGGCTCAGAATAGAAAAATCTAATAGATGTCTGAATGCTAAACCTTTAGTGCAGCAAACCATACTACGCTGTGCTATGCCATGCCTACTAGGAGCTGGCTTCACTGACTCCTGTTGTCCTCTGGAAGATGAGCCTTAAGCTGATCTATGCGCTCGCTCTCTCCCACTGGAATCAACACATCACTAAGGTGGATATTCCCCCAGTATGATGCTGTGGAAAGGCATGGTCTTTAGGAAACGCTGAGACAGCAGGACATGTGCGGTATTATGAGCAATGTTTTAAATGGTTTGGGTGAGTTTTTTAACTTTTATTAAAAATCTTCTGAGCACCCAGATATGACTTGGGAGTATCGTTAAGAAACTCGTGTTTTGATGTTGCATGGGGGGAACTCTGATGCAGTACCACATTATGTAATAGCAAAGATCATTGAGCATGCAGCATGTTGTAAATGGAAGACAATATTTCTGGTCACTTTAGCGGGGAGGAGAGGTCTCCTTACCGTGATTCCCCAAGAGCTGCAGTGGAAATCAAGGCATAGTCAGCTGCAGTGGCTGACGTCGAGGCTGCCTGCTTGCAATAGATCCCATCTCTGAACGCTCCTGCTCAATACATGATGCCTTCTGTTCCCTCTTTGGTGTTTCCACAGCTTTCAGTATTCAGATATTCAACTTTAAAAGCCTTCCCCAATTTAACACAGAGCCCCTGATGCATCTCTAACTAGGGAGGATAATGAGATGAACCAGGCACACAACGATGTTCCACTAAGGATAGTCTCTGTGGCAAACCTTTGAAAAGCAAAAGATAAACTCTCACTGGAATACACAAAGAAGCAGTAACCATATGGGGATTGTGATGTCGAATATATCAGAGAAATCAAGAAAAATATATCTCAGGATAAGTCAACATATGGCAGGCATCAGCGGGGCTTAGACATTCTCAGCTTGGGCTGTGTGTTTCTTACATGGGTCACAGAAAAAAATGCTAATGCCAGGAAAAAAAAACAGGAAAGATCAAAGTCTGCACATGAGTTAAAAGCAGCTCAACGTGTGGGCACAGCCAGTAAGCCAGGGAGCAAAATGAGCAGCGTAATAGATGGTGAGCTGACACTTCTGACACCTGATTGCATCCACAGGGGCAGAGCCACCTCAGCCCCCCTGGCCTGCAGCCTGGTCTTCTGCCCACCAGTACTCGCATCGTGAAGAAAAGAGTAATCAGAGCTCCCGTTGCAGGACAGTCAGTCATCATGTGAGGGGATAATCAGTACTTCTCTGTGCCTGAGTCTTATACTGTACTGATCCCCATGGCTTCTGAAACTGCACTTCATACAAAAATTAAACTGTTGGGGTTTTCTCCCCCCCTCCATCTCTTAGGAATTGCTTCCTGCCTATCGCCTCCTGTCCAGGACTGCTCAACAAGTCACCTGTGTTTTAGAGAATGCTTCCCTTCAACGGAAGCATCGGACACCAGCCCCTGCCAACAGCAGCGTAACCGATCTGACAGTGCAACAGATGGGTGACAGCATCTATGCCAGGAATAGTTCCCCCCTCTTTCTAAAGGCAGTTCACACACTGGCAAACCGGTCAAATTTGTTTTGTAATGCAGGGGTCTATCATTCAGTGAAAGTGAGGTAGCAGTTTCCAAGGCAATTCCCCTATTTCCCAGTCAACGGCTCTGACAGGAGCCCCGGGGGAAATAACCATTAAGCAAACATCTGTGTACTTCCTATCTGTCAGCATCTCAACAGCTTCAAAAATGGGGGCTGACATGAAGGGCCTGCAGCTTTACCCAGCCCAAATCCTGGGGCACGCCAGATTAGCAGAATCTCTCACTCAACAGCGATAAAGACCCAGAGATATACTGAACTGCACAAAGTAGCAAATTGCTGTTTTCCTAAGTGCATTACGTTCACCTTGATACCATATATGTCAGTTTTTACAATAAAAATCTCCCTTGAGAACCTGCTGCAGGATTAGTATTGTCATCTGTCTAGTGTCATCTGCCTGGTGATGATTCATCGTATTGTCATCTTGTCAAAATGATTAAGTAAGCTAAAAAGCTAAAATTTTAGCACTTCCACGATAAATAAAACACATCAAGGGTCCTTTTTGTTTGTCAGCATCTGCTGTGTTTTAGTCATTTGGCTCCGAAGGGGGAGGGAGAAAAACCCCCAAAACCGAGGCTGGGAAGAAAACCAGGTAAGGAAAACCATTAATCCATCCTGAGAAAAATAAAACTGCAAACTGCTCATCAACCTTAAGATTAAAATCACTCAAAATCAATGGGCAATTTCATTTTCACTTAAGAAAGGAAACGATAAAGTAACTTTCTACTTCACGTTCTCAGAAGTAAAATCTACACAACAGCTACTGCCTAATAGTTTCTACAGTATTTTCGGGAGAACAGAATACGTTAGCCATAAAACGGACCAGCCAATGCCCCCAAACTACGGCTGAGACACACCTGTGACGAAGGCTGCGCAGCCAATGCCCCCAAACTACGGCTGAGACACACCTTTGCATAGTACCTAGCAGAGACTGGTCTCCAGTTAGACCACTGGATCTTACGTCACCCTTCGGATTTACTAGAAACAGGGTGGTGTTGCAAGTGACGTCTGTGACGAAGGCTGCGTTGTAGTTCTCTTGATACAAACTCGTCATCATGTTGAAAACATTTGATATTTTGGATTCACCCAAACTACGGCTGAGACACACCTTTGCATAGTACCTAGCAGAGACTGGTCTCCAGTTAGACCACTGGATCTTACGTCACCCTTCGGATTTACTAGAAACAGGGTGGTGTTGCAAGTGACGTCTGTGACGAAGGCTGCGTTGTAGTTCTCTTGATACAAACTCGTCATCATGTTGAAAACATTTGATATTTTGGATTCAGATATTACACGAACACCTCAGCTGAACAAAAGCCAACCATTAAATGTGACGTAGGACTGCTGCAGGCAACCGTGGGGCATTCTCGACGGCGTCTTACCTTTACGTGCCCAGTGCCATGTCTCGCCAGTGACAGCCTGGTTGATTTGGCCTGCCCGCTGCTGCCATCAGTAGAGAGAATTAGAGATCGTATTCAGCCAACACAATAGAGGTATCTACCAACTTTGGTGTTCAGCCTCCTTCCCGCTGACTACATAGTGAGCCAGGATTTGACAGTCTTGGGAAGCAGAAGAGCTAAACTATTTCGTGGTCTCCTCATGTCAGAAACTGTTACAGATACCAACCTCACTTGTAGGTCAGTTGGTTGATGTGGCCCTGAACATTCATGTTTCATCAGCTCCTTTCTGTCTCACCTCCTTCACACAGTTAAAAAACCTTGTAACCATTACAAGAGCATCTCCTTGGCTATGGATCATGACGGCTGAAGTGCCAGGCCCTTTCATGAGCTCCTTCATATAAATAAGCCTGGCCAAAGGATCATTTTCTGAAGATGAGAAATAATCTTTCTTCCCTTTCCCTTATCCCGCTGAGAGAATGCCTGAAATGTGTAATTGTTAAGCTTAGAAATCATTGCATTTAAGTCATTGGGACAGTCATTTCCCTAAACAGCTACCACTGAGAGCTGCTCAGAGCTAATGCTTGGAAAACAAGTAGGAAAATACCCTGGAGCATTTGTAAACTTGCAGCTTGTGTTTCTAAGGTTGCCAGCATTAACGAGGACATGAAGGGAATAACAGAATCCTCTTTAAGCAGCTGTTTTAATCAACCGAGTCATATTCTGGAACACCCAAATGCTAGCCCATCCGCCAAACAGATCACATGCAAGTGGGGGGGGACGCAGAAGGTCCTATGGGTATTGTGAGTAATAACGAGAGAAATGAAAAAATAACTACAATATAAGCTTATATATTGGCAACAAACTTCTCCTGATGCTGTGCAGCTTAGAACATGGCTACAAGAGCACCATGAGATATTTTCCATTTATATTACTAAAACCCCATTTATCTGTTTATTAAGAGTGAAATCATTAGCCTAGAAACACGTCTGTAAAAGTAAGCGTCACCTCCCTTATGCGATGCTGAATTCTGAACGGTGCAAGAAGCAATAAAACTACACCATGTTAGCACCTCAGCAAAAACACCGCCAGCAGCTGGTAACAGAATGTGATAATGTCACGTCTGAATTAAAACAACATGGATATTTATGTGGTGGTTTAGCACAGAGCATGCAGCCTAGAGAGCACACCCGTCAGAAATACGTCTATTTGCACCGCATTCTCATTTCTTAAAATACACATCGTACGTGTTCATGTCACTAGCCTGTTAGAAAGCAAGGCCTTTCGAGATCCTTACAGCGGCGTCAGCTTAGAATTGCGATGACGGATTGACGGGAAGCTGCCCTGTCAAAGAGAATGGGGTTGCAGAACGGCACCAGGGAGCATCGGGGCACCTTGAGCACATTACTAATACTCTTACCATGCCCTTCATTGACTTATTCAGGTACGTGTTTGTGCGTGATCTCTTCATACATGTTGTGCCTAATGAAACCATGAAATCAGGCTGCAAAATGGCTGGTTATCAAAAATAAATACCTCTGAAGAGAGCTCAGTCATGGTCTCATGCAGTCTCCAAGGCAAGGGCAATTAGGGGTAGTTGTTCCTAGAATCACATTTATACAGTTTTCAAGCAGCAACCCTGGAATCTGCACTAGAGCTTACTACCCAAGGACACAACAGTCCACATGGTCAAAGCTCGCCAATTCTCTGAAACTGGGATCTCTCATTAGCGAAGCACGTGCATGAACGCAGCTGATGTGCTTGTAGCCGTTTGCATGCACCAGGTATGCGGAAATAATGCGCACGCATGCGTGACCTATGGGCAAAGAAGCCTTTAAGTTAAGTAAGCACAGCTGCGTCTCCCCCTACACTGCTGCCCTCCGCGTGAGCTCCAGGCAGCAGGTCACACAACCCGAGAACAACCGAGGCACTAGCTGAGGGCAGACGGGAGCGGACGCACCGGAGAGCAGTGACCTCTCCGTGAGGATGACCAAACCCCTCGGCCATTCCAGACCTGTGCTTCCCCGGCTGGCCGGCAGGTTGGTTACCTGCCTACAGCACATGCAGTCCCCGAGCGGCTCCAGTCGCCTAAAAACCACACCCCGAGCAGTGGTGAAGGACTATGAATGAAACTGGGGACAGACAAACAGCTCTCAGCATATGTATGACCCGACAGATCTGTAAATGTAAACGCTATTCCACACAAGGAGTGTCATCTCTGCTACCTGCTCCATAAACACACAACAGGAGAACTCAAGGTGGTTTTTGTAGAGGAAATTACTACTTCACAAATACATTCGGTGCCTTGAAGGAGTCAATGAGCACAAGGATACCAGTGATCTCATTGGTATATTGTAGTTACGTTTCAAAAAAAGCTGTTGATAAGATTCTTCACAGAATCTCACTCTGTGGTGGGCTACCATCACAGGCAGGATACCAGAGCAGGGAGACTGCATCACTCGCCAAACGCCCCAAGAAACTGAGCTGTCGTCGGATACAGAACGTCCTCTCACAAAGAAATTACGGTTCAGAAGATGGGAAACCAAACATAACTTTCGTGTTCTAATAATACCTCCTGTTGTCAGTTTGATTTTGTCCTGGAGATGGTGATATTTCAGTGCTAAGCAATACCACTGTCTCCCATATACACACGCTGGGAATCTTCACACCCAAAAACCAGAGGGAGGTGTTTGATCAGAGCCACAGCAGCGAGCATCTCCACAAACACGTTGGTAACAACAGACCCGTGTCCTCTCTGCAAGAAGGGAACCTGTGCAGCCGCCAGACAGTTCATTGCTGAGGGGAGCAGAGATCTGGGAGTATTTCAGTATCTCCCCGAGTCACGCAGCCTTCAAGAAAAAGTGTAACAACTTAACCTTCAAATGTACCCTCTCAAAAACCAGACAACGCATGGCACTAAATTTGGCACTGCACAGACTAGACACAAGCAACTTCCCAATGACTCAGCAGCATTAAGGGGTGTTTTTGTGACGCGTGCACTCTTATTAAATGGGATATGCTTTTTTCTACGCACCTTGGTACTTCTGATGCTTCTGAGGTAAACACACACTTTGCCAGCTATAGGAGGTCGGCATATTATTGGTGGAGGAAAAAGGAAAGAGAATGGTAAAGCAGAGAAAAACAGAGACTCAAGTAAGATCTTACCTGATCATTTCATTTTTGCTTTGAGCTATAAGGCAACCATTGCCTGCTTTCCAAGAGATTTAATTTGCTTAGCACAGCCTGCGAGGGTATTTGAGTGGCAGTTAATAGAGGGTAAATTAAAAAATAATGAAAACATCCTGTTTATAAGCATTTTGCTCTGTATCATGAAGATAAAATGACTGTGATATGTAGCTGGTCTTTCCAGCTCAAACGATGTGTCACAGTGTTTTAAGCTTCAGTTGCCACTGCTCGTCCACAGGCGAGTCCGTCACTTAGCGTTAGAAACAGCTTTGAAATAAAGCCCCAGGCTGTAGCATCCAAGCTGACTCTGCACTCTGCTACTGTTTGGATTTCCACTTGAGTCTGCACTCTCCTCACAACTCCTGCCCGTTGATGATGATTTTACAGGCCTACGCACAATGATAAACTAGACCCTTACCAGAGCAAGAAGAAAGAATATTTCTCCTTAGCTTTGCTCTCATCCAAATTTTTTTTTCCTCCTCTCCATGCTTTGTAAGTGTATTTTTATTTCTAGTATAATATATCCAACATTTGCTACAAATCGCGTATCTTGAATACAACCAAAATTTTGCCTGAGCGCTGCAATGGAAATTCCCCAAAGCCCTCACGAGGCCTCTGATTTTCAAGGTAGTGCAAAAAGCATCTACCTGCTTTTTAACCTGGATGCAGGGCCTGGGAATGCAGGTGGCTTCACCGTGCGCTACTTCTCATTGACTGGACTAACACAACTTTCTGGCTTATGTTGTAGGCTGTGAGGCCAGCACCATTTCAAACATTAAGGCTTCCTCACATCAGTATTCCCGCTTGTCAGAAGTGTCACAATGCAGTAACTGAGGTGAATGGCAGCTTATGCTCCAACATCCACTCCCCCGTTTTTCAAAATGAACGGCAGGATCTGACATTTAAAAATCACATTTTCATTCTCAAAATCGAATAACCGTCAAGCTTATAACTGTTGTAGAGCTAAGCAACACACACAAGTAATTAGAACTAATTCTAACTCTAGAACTAATTATGGCATTGTATGGTTTGCTGTGGTACCTCAGCTTGACCTCACAACTTGGTATCGTGCTTCCATCTTTCCAGTTGGACCTCCCCGCTTTCTAGGTAACAAAGGCTGTGCACATTTATGAAAGGAATAGCATGACACCCCCAAAACTGCTTAGAAGATCACACGATAGAGGGACTGATTGTTGTTACGGGAGGACAGTCCCTGCTCTGGGGCGTGAAGTTCTGAAATCCAGGCAAGGCTTACAAAAATTCTGCTTAATATGTGAGGCTGATAAGCCAGACAGATAAAGGCCTAATATTCATGAATCCAAACACTCAATGCTCCCACCTTTCATGGTAGTCCAAAGGAAATCAAGTGCTAAATACCTCTGAAAAAGTTCAAGCCATTTTTGGTTCATTCAAAACCAGATTTCCAAGTCTCAAAATATTTGTCCACTTTTTTGTTAAAATAGCTGGAATACACGTTCCTCCGCCTCCAGAGAGCACAGTGGCACATGCTGGCAGCAACCTCCGGTGGCTGTTTTTCAACATTCGCATTAGCTTCGTGAATGCCCGCAGGCCTGAAAGGCACTGCAAAAATCACCAGCATTTTCTATGCTGATATTAAAACTCTGTCATTATGAGTTAATACATCAATGACGATGACACTCATTTCCTTGTCATGCTGGGAAATCAATCCAGCTCTGCCAAAACCCCATGGCAGGGGAGTTGGAACTAGATGATCTTTAAGGTGCCTTCCAACCCAAACCATCCTATGATAAACCTTTTCCATTCACACATGCAATGCATGAGCAGCACCAGACAGGCTCCACCGTTATTTTAACAAAACTACAGACAAGCAGTTAAACACAAAACATCACTTTATTCCTCAAATCACACCCCTCTCATTCTTGAAAAGGTGCATTTCTAATTGTCACTATTTTAAATATATTCTATATTTTCCTGTGAATTTAAATACTTCGAAGAAAAATTCCGAGAGAAATAAATACAAAGCACAGTAGTTTTACTTTAGCATTTGCTTTGAGCATTGTCTGGTCCTGCATCCACTCTGATCAGTTTTGCTGCTCTTTGAAACTACTGAAAAAAGAAACCCAGAGCCAGCCTTCCTCGCTCTCCCTCTGCTTATCTGCCATTAATACAATGCTACAGGATGCAGAGAGTAGCTTAGAGCAGTTTAATAACTGCAGAGCTTTCATTACAAATACACACATTGCCACTAAGGATATGGTCGTGATGCTGCTTTTCCTCGATGCTCACTGATGATTCCATGTTACCAAATGCTTGTTTGATGATGCGCACGCCTGCCGGTGAAAAGGAAAGCGGTACTAACAAGGTTTGCGGGTTGTTCAACGGATAACTTACAAAACCAGACCATTCCCAAAGCTCTTGGTTGGATCACTGCAGCACAACCTGCAACCATCAACTTTGCCTGAAATGTATTTAGCCCAAAGGTTGGCAACACGTATCAGTTGCGGTAGAAAACGTTACCGGGGTCATCAGAACATGCTACGTGGGGTTTACTCTCATGTGATGAGCACAGTCCAACGCAATGGCACAGCTCCTGCTAACAGCCAGGAATGGAGGTCCGACAATCCGATTTTTATGACAGTTGTCACAGTAAAAGCGAGGTGAAAGTAGTCCAGTGCAGGCAATACCATGTTCCTCCAAAGAGCTGAGACCAGAAAGTTGGAGCACTTTACGTATCAGAAGTTGCGCTCCTGAAAAGTCTTCCTTGCAAGAGCCGTCAGTCCGAGCCTGAATGGGGGCAGCTATGAATTCATCCCAGTTACACTGCTCACTCGAGACAGTACTGACAACGCGGTCTGGCAGGCTGATTTCACTACACACACATGCACTGAAAGCACGCTCGAAGACCATGAGAAGGTCTGCAAACTGTAGCTGACACTCGCCCCTGTGCACAGCAAGGTCTGAGGTAGTTTAGAACCACCCTACGTTTAGGAAAATGAGAGAGAAGGAAAGGGATTTAATGCACAAAACTTTCAAGATACAAGGATAAGTGCTGCAGAGGAGTGTAACCATATAATTTTAAACTACTGTCTGTCAAGAAAGAGGAGCACTGACAGAAATGAGTGAAAAAGTTCATGAAAAGCTGAACTTCTATTCAGCTTGGCTCCTTCTATTCAACTGATGATCTTTGAAGGAACAACATTAACATTCACTTCAGAAAGAAAAGCAACGATGGTAATGAAATTGAGCAAAGCAGGAAGGAAAGAAAATTTTACAAGATACTGGACAAAGTTAATAAGCATAGGCATTTAATTGTGAAGTAACACCCTACTGCTCAAAACGAGGCCACGAGCTCAGCGTGATGTTTGAATCTCCAGGCAGCTGAAATACCTCCACACAGGAATGCTGAAAAGTTACAAATTCCTTTTGATGATGCAGTTTATTTAGAAAACAACACTTATGTACAACTAACACATCCAGCAATGCACAACCAACAAACTGAGGGTATATCTGGTGCATCATGGTGAGAAAGAAATACTTACATTTATATATAAATTTAACTTAGATAAGCCTGCACAAATCTGACCTACTAAAGTCAACAGAAAGCCTCTTATTTATTTTTTTCTCCTAAGAGTAACAAACATATTATGGAAGCACAAGCACCAAAAAGACTAGGATTTCCCATATCTATAGACAGCCAAATTTAAACTTTGCTCATTAGCACTTGACAGCTTGGTGGTAGTTGCCTTTGAAGTCTGATGTGAATGACTGTGGGTGTGGATATTTTATTCAGCATATGACAAAGAGGTAAAACCAGGTAAATTAATAAAAGTCCTTAATATATCACCATTTGGAGGAAAGTTCCAAGGAACACCACAGCAACAGTGATATGCCATTAGGTAGGGAGGAAAAGAGGAGTAACAAGCAGACTGGGGGAAGCAGGTAGGGAAAAGTAAGAGCTGTGACAACTGGACACAAACAGACCTAGCTCAGACCACAGGAAGAGTATCTTTGTGTTGCTCTTCCCATAAACTACTAAAGCCTTGTTCCCTATGTTCTCCTCCTTTTGTTTCAGCGCTCGGATTCAGATGATAGATTCCTTAACAAAATTCCCTGAACTAAAAAAAACCCAAAAACTCAACCAAAAAGCCATGTAGAAACACATCTTTGCAAATAGTTACTTCAACTTAGGTAACACAAACGTATTCTGAGCTATATATGCACAGATGCACACACGTAAGTCTGGACCAGTCTCTCCCACAGACTGCTCTTTGCAACTCCAGCTCTTGCTGCAGAGATACGTTTCTAATCATCTAAGTCCCATGAACTTTGTATTTATTGGGTGAAGACAGTCACTCAAAGTATCTACTTCTCAAAATGAATATTATGCCACTGTCATTAGAAATGGCACAAACAAACTTAGAGAATGACCGAAGGAGGCACCTGGCCTGTAGCAAGCAGGTGAAACCCGCCCGTTCTCCAGCAACGAACCCGCCGCGATCGTTTCAAAAACTGTTTCTCAGCGTGACAAATCTCTATGAGAAAATCCTGTGAAGAATTTTGCTATCTGTTAGGAACTGAAAATAACTAAAAAAACCCAACAGACAGCTATAGAAGATGCCAAAAAACCAATTCTGCAGCGTGACCGTGCTTCAAAATCTGAAATTTTTATGTAAAGACAAAAACTTCTTACCATCTATTGTTAGACACAGTTACTGGATTCTAGGAATTAGCCATAAATCACCCAGCAACTACAGCTCAGGAGTACAGAGATGACAGATAAGTGATGCAGATCAAAAACGATACAAAGGAAATGAGTGATTTTTGGTAGGTGTGCAAGTTCCCTGCTCCCTCTGCAGAAAGAGCCTGCATTGACTGTTCACTTGGATTACATGGCACATAGCTTTAGATGCACAAACCCTCATCTTATGAGCCCAACTCACTTGATATTTCAGGAGTCAGCGGGTACTTTCTGGACACATAGCATTTGTTGTAAAAGACCGCACAGATCAGTTTTGTAAATTCCTCAGACTACTTAGTACAGACTGAGGCGGTTGATTCATACCAGCCAATATTCAGGAGTCAGTGGATAATTCTGAAAATCATAAGAAACTAGGTCACCTTCTTTTAACCAAGGGCTGAGTATCTGCACACAGAGAGCAGAGTTGCCAAGATGATAAATATGAAATAGAGGAGCAAAAGTTCTAATGAGGAAGTGTTTTCATCGCACCAACAGTTCAGCCCTCCTGCAGCAGGAGGCACTGGGAAGGTGTGCGTACACCTATGAAGGACCAAGTCCCCACTCGCTCAGATTTTTAGCCAAAGTCATCTGAGCTTCCATTCCTATAGTGTTTATGTAATGACCCGATTATAAGCCCTGACAGAATTGAACCTG
>NW_010273326.1:0-997 GCF_000690775.1 Eurypyga helias | reverse complement strand
TTTGCACTAGGGCCTTGCACGAGGGCCTTGCACAAGGGTTTTGCACGAGGGCCTTGCACGAGGGTTTCACATGAGGGCCTTGCACGAGGGCCTTGCACAAGTGTTTTGCACGAGGGTTTCGCACTAGGGCCTTGCACGAGGGCCTCGTGCAAGGGTTTTACACGGGGGCTTCAGGCGAGGGTTTTGCACCAGGGTTTTGCACGGGGGGGTGTGTGTCTTCGGGGCTTTGCACGGGGATGCCTGGGGGCCTGGCACAAGGGCTTTGCACGAGGGTTTCGCACGAGGGTTTCGCACTAGGGCCTTGCACGAGGCCTGTCGGGGGGGTACTTGCAGGGGGTGCCGCTTGGCAGGGGGTCGTGAGGGGATACCTGGGGCCCTTGCACGAGGGTTTCTCACGAGGATTTTTCACAAGGGCTTTTCACGAGGGTTTCTCATAGGTTTATTTTTTCACAAGTTTTTCACGAGTGTCTCTCTGAGGGTTATTTTTTCCACGGGGTTCTCACGAGGGTTATTTTTTCACGAGGGCTTTTCATGGGTGTTTTTTCACGAGAGTCTCACAAGGGCTTTTCAGGACGCTTTTTGCACAAGGTTTTTTTCACGAGGGTTTTTCACTAGGTTTTTTTTCACGAGGGTTATTTTCTCACAAGGGATTCTTTCATGAGTTTTTTTTTTCACCAGGGTGATTCTGATGGGGGTCTCTCACAAGGGTTATTTTTTCACGAGGGCTTTTCATGGGTGTTTTTTCACGAGAGTCTCACAAGGGCTTTTCAGGACGCTTTTTGCACAAGGTTTTTTTCACGAGGGTTTTTCACTAGGTTTTTTTTCACGAGGGTTATTTTCTCACAAGGGATTCTTTCATGAGTTTTTTTTTTCACCAGGGTGATTCTGATGGGGGTCTCTCACAAGGGTTTTTCATGGGGGTCTCTCTCACGAGGGCGTTTTCACGAGGGCATTTTCACGAGGGTGTTTTCACGAGGGTGATGCTGACGGGGGCTCT
>NW_010273325.1:0-235 GCF_000690775.1 Eurypyga helias | reverse complement strand
ACGAACTGGAGAGAAGGTTCAAGCAGCAGAAATACCTCTCGGCTCCCGAAAGAGACCACCTAGCAAACGTCCTAAAGCTCACCTCCACCCAGGTGAAAATTTGGTTCCAGAACCGAAGGTACAAATGCAAAAGGCAGAGACAGGATCAGACCCTGGAAATGGTGGGCATCCCTCCGCCCCGGCGGATAGCGGTGCCGGTGCTGGTGCGCGATGGGAAGCCCTGCTTGGGGGAGTC
>NW_010273324.1:0-979 GCF_000690775.1 Eurypyga helias | reverse complement strand
GCGCCCGGCTGCCCGGACACGTGGTCGCGCTCTGGCCCCATGCCACCAGCCACCCTGCTGTCCCCAAGGCAGGGGGACAGCTGCTCCTGCAAGGGCAGGGGTGCTCTGCCCGGACACACGGCTAAATGCCCCGAGTGGCCCTGACATGTGGAGTGGCCACGCCACGGTGCCACCGAGGGACACGGCTGGGCGAACACAGTTGAGCCTGGAGCATCCTGGGCACATGGTGTGGCCATGCCACGATGCCACCGAGGAACACAGTTGAGCCTGGAGCATCCTGGGCACATGGTGTGGCCATGCCACGATGCCACCGAGGAACACAGTTGAGCCTGGAGCATCCTGGGCACATGGTGTGGCCATGCCACGATGCCACCGAGGAACACAGTTGAGCCTGGAGCATCCTGGGCACATGGTGTGGCCATGCCACGATGCCACCGAGGAACACAGTTGAGCCTGGAGCATCCTGGGCACATGGTGTGGCCGTGCCACGGTGCCACCAAGGGACACAGCCAAGCCTGGAGCATCCGGGGCACATGGTGTGGCCGTGCCACGGTGCCACCAAGGGACACAGCAGAGCCTGGTGGCCGTGCCACGGTGCCACCAAGTGATGTGTCAGCCTGGAGCAATCTGGACACATGGTGTGGCCGTGCCACAGTGCCACCGAGGGACCTGTGACAGCCAAACCCACCCTGGGGCTCACATCGTGCCCCCAGCCCCTCCTCGTTGCCCTGTGTGGGGCTGTGCCTGGTGGGGACAGGGAGGAGCAGGACGAAGCTTGGCTGGTGCCACCCGTGGGGGACCCTCTGTCCCAGCCGTGGGAGGTGGCACCTGCCCAGCAGCACCCAGGGGACCCTGAAACCAGGTGGGGGTCCCGGTGGAGGGGTGCCCACTGGCTTCCAAGGGACAGCAAGCACGATATCGAGGACATCAAGGCAAAGGAAGGCTGGGACAGAGGGACACGAGGGGACGTTGGGGCGGG
>NW_010273323.1:0-7962 GCF_000690775.1 Eurypyga helias | reverse complement strand
AGCCGGGGCGGCAGTTCCTGGGGGCCGCTGCCTGCAAAGCAGTGGGATGGGGATGGAGACAGGGACGGCGTGAGGATGGGGACAGCTTATGGGGGGAATCCATTCCTGCAGGGGACAGGATCCCCCATCCTGTGGCACAGGGTCCCAGTTGTGCCAACCCTGGCACCAGGGGATACTGGTGACACTGGGGGACATCGGCAGACACTCATCACCCCCCCCCTCCCCGCTGCCCCTTGGGTGCTGAGGAAGCCACCCCTGACACAGCCAACCCATGCCCAGGAGAGCGTGGAGGTGCCCAGCATGGTGGGGGGCACGTGGGCTGGCGGGCACCGCCAAATCTTTCTGCTCTACCCCTAAAATTGTTGCTGCCAGGGCACTGGGACAGACTGGTGCTACTGGGAAGGTCTCCCAAGGGCTGACCCAACGCCCCAGGGTGGGCACGGCAACCCCCCCTGGCACCCTGGGGTGCAAGGGTATGGGGAGGCTGCAGGGGCACCTACAGGTGGCTGTGAGGATGAGCAGGAGTGAGAGGGGCTGCGAGGCGCTGGGCATTTTCGGGCGGAGGCTGGCAGAGGGTGAGGGCATCGCCGGGTCCTGTACACCACAGTGGGCTCCTTTCCCACACTGCTGCCAGCGCTGAGTGCAGGCACTACCCGCTGCACCTGGGGCCAACGGCAGCTTTTATTGGGCTCAGGAGGACAAGTGCCACCAAGCACCATGGCAGCGTGGCTCCCAGTATCCTTGGGAGGTGGCACCTTTCGAGGCTCAGCTACCAGCACCCTGTGGCACCCAGTGGTCACCACCTCAGGGACCATAGCAGCAGCCCCCTGCCCAGGGCTGGGGTCCACCCCTGGGGTGGGTAAGTGGATGGAGGGATGGAGGGACAGATGGATGGGTGGGTGGAGGGAGGGAAGGACACATGGGTGGATGGACGGACGGATGGATGGACCACCTCACCCCCAGCCCCACTGACAGGGCTGAGCAAGATCAGGGCCAGTGTCCATCCACACAGACACAGTCCCCGCTCTACCATGTTGTGGGGATGGGGCAGAACAGCGCGTAGGAGGTAGGACAGTGCCAGGCCCCCACCAAGGGCAGCTGGGCCCCACATGCGATGGCTGGTGCTGGCAGGACCCTGTCACATGCCAGGGAGCGCCTGGGTACTGTGAAGAGCTAAACATTAATGGTGTTATCAGCAAGACCTTGACGGGGTGAACACTCCGCTCCACCTTGCAGTCCCCACCTACCAGAGCACAGGGGAAACTGAAGGCACAGGGTGGCTGGTGGCATCCCAGGGACAGACTGTGGTCTTCAGCAAGGCCACCCTGCCTGTGGCAATTCCACAAGGGGTGAAGAAGGACATGGTGACAGGGTCCCCACTAGAGGGATGTGTCTTGGGGGAGGGTTCCAGTCCCAGCCTGGGTTTCAGGCAGGGGATGGGGTCCATACAATGCAGCTCCCACCCCCAGTGCCCTCACCCAGAGCCAAAGTAAGGCTCATGGGTGCTTTGCCCCTCCAGACTGGCCTTGAAGACACCTGTGGGTGCCACTGAGCACTGCCCCATCGGGAGGGGGCATGGCCTGGCAATGTCAGGGCACCAAGGGGGCTGGTGAGGGCAAATCCAGTCTCAGCATACAGTTGTCTGTCTGTCTGTCCCTCCCCACATTTGCACATGGTTGTGCTGACACGGGCCTTCCCACAGGCGCATGCGTCATGTGTCCATGTGCATGTGTGCGTGTGCCTGTTTCCATGCCCCCTGTGCCCACGCGTATCTCTGCCCGTGCCCAGGGTGTGCCCCCATGCCAGGGTCTTGCACCTCCAAATACCCACCTTTACATGCCCACGTCTCCACACGTGTCTGTCCCCACATGCCCATGCCTGGGGGCCAGCACAGCTCTGCCTAGGGATGCTGTTGTCCCCAGGCGAAGGTCGGGGTGTCCCAGCCCTGCCACCTTCCCACGCCCATTCCTGGCTAAGGGGTGAGCAAGTGGGGCTGGGGCAGACTGCTTTATTGGGGGGGCAGTGATAGCAGCCCTGAGAAAAGGGGGGGCGGGGGGGGCTGTGCCGTGGATGGTGAAGCTGCTTGTCAGTGCCGGGCAGCGTCACCCCTGTGCCTGAGTCTGGGACCATGCTGTGACCCAATGGCAGGGCATGGCTGTGGGGTCCCCATGGTGATGGGGGGGGTGTGTCCCCGGCCCTAGAAAAACCTCTTCTTGTGGGAGTCGGCGAAGGAGATGGAGCTGTGCGGGGGGGTGGTGAGCAGCCCCAGTGGGACATCCATGCCGGGCAGGGCACCAGCACCTTCGCCCTCCAGCTTCCCCTCTGCCAGCACTCCATCCTCCTCCAGCCACTCCACCTCCAGCGCGGTCCCCTCGGCCATGACCGCCTTCTCCTCCTCCGGCTTGGGCCCGAATGCCCAGTCTGCGGGGACAGAGACGGAGCCATCACTGACACATCCCCGCCATAGCAAAGGCTCTGGGTTTGGGGGGACCCTTCTAGCTCCCCACCCAGCACCATAAGGATCCCCAAAGCTCCACCCCACTCTGGGCAACACTCACCAGCGAAATCGTGCACCAGGTCCTTGATGAGGTGTCCCACGATGGCATATGCCACCACCAGCACCAGGGTGGCTGCCATCACCAGGTAAAGCACATTGCGGGGCAGGCGGATGCTGTCCAGGGCGGGGGGCTTGTAATCCACATACAGCACCCCATCCTCCTCGGGGGGAGACTGCAACAAGTGCCGTGGCCCCCATGCCCCCCCAGTGCTGGGGTGTGGGGTGCCCCCCACCAGGGCCATTGCCAGTTCCCCCTGCATCCCAGGCGCAAGCCACCAAAGCCGTGCAGGAGGACCCAGGGGAGAAGTGGCATCAGGTCTGAGGCTCCGCAGTGCCAGCAGCTCATGGGGATGGTGGCTCATGGGGATGGGGGGGCCCCCATGCCCAGTGGCAGTGCCACTCCCCCGCTGCTGCCAAAGGACAGAGCATCCACAGGCAGCTTACTGGCTGCTAATCCAGGCACAGCGCTGGAGGGCTCAGCTTGGGGGGCGACCAGCAGGCTCTGGCATGGCTCACGGTCCCCCAAATCTGCTCTGGCAGCACTGCAGGTACCTCCATCCTCCTGGGAGTGGGGAACACCCACAGCTGGAGAACCCCTGAAGGCAGGGATGAGGAGGGTCACCCTGAGGCCTGTCTCCCCTCCCCCCGGCCCCCCCGCAGCTTGAGCTTGGTTAAATCCTTCAGCAGGCTCCGGATCCCCCGAGCAGATGGTGTGAAAGCCCGGCAGGAGCACCGTGTCCCGGAGGACAAGACGCCCTCTGAGCTGGGAGGTGATGGGGGGGTGCTGCAGCCCTGTGCCGGAAGGGCTGTTGCCCCCCAGGGCTTCGCGCCAGCCGTCACATACAGCACCCTTGTGCCCACTGCTGCTCCTGTGGTAAGGAGCAGCCTGCAGACAGCTGCAGCGGCCAGGCACCCCTGAAAATGATGCCCTCTGCGCCAGGAGGGTGCAGGGCTTGGCTCAGACCACAGCAGCCTTGAGAGAAACCCCAAACCCTTCCCCGGGTGGGTTGGCCAGGGAGGGATGAAGGTGCCTGCGAGGTCCCATGCCAAGGCAAGGCTCAGTGCCCAGGCACACGCCCCAGCTCTGCAGCACCCAGGTAGCCCCTGGCCAGATCCTGGCCACAAAAATGCCAGTTTTGTTCCAACTTGGGCTTAAAAGGCACTTAGGGGAGCAGAGGCAAACACTGGCATAGAGAAATTTGGAAACAACCCTGCATGGTCCCATGGAATCACTAGAAAACAGCAGAGAGCAAGGGTTGGAGCAGCCTGGGTGGTGAGTGAGGAGAAACACGCTGGCAGTGCGCCAAAGCCCACGTGCCCATAAGGTCCTGGTGCAGAGCTGGCACATGCCCTGCACCCGTATCATGACAAAGGCACATCCCACGGCTCTCCCCATTGCCTGTGGGGAACAGTGACGGGCGCAGGCACCCCAGAGCTTGGCGCTCAGGGCTGTGTCGTGCCTGTCACCCAGGGGCTACAGAGGGTGCAGGAAGGGGGGCAAGAAGCCCCGTAACAGCTGCCGACTCCGAAACAGCACAAGAACATCAGGTTTTTGTCTCCAGTGACGAGAAATAGAGTTCAGTGGCCCTCAAACACCAGCAACTCCATCCACTCACCTTGAGCACACAGCTCTGACTTCAAGTAAGCGTATACAGGTGATCAAAATAGGTGATATCCCCAGTAAAACCCCCTTCCATGGGGTCCTGGACTGGGCCAGACTGGGCTGTGGCTGAGGTTCCCCACCATAGCTGTTTCCCCACACACCAGAGCCCTGAGGACCCTAGGCCAGACACAGCAGTGGTTTTATTAGGGACTAAGAGGACTAAGCCCAGGAGCAACTCACAGGGAGACTTGGGTCATGGGGAAAAGCCCCATCAGCAGGATGCCAGTCCACACAGTGCAGCTGGACCACACTGGCCCCTTGCTGGGCCACAATGTGGGGGCTCCTGGGGCCTCCCCTGCAGACCTGCCAGGGTGATGGGAGGGGAGTTGTACCCCATGCCATCAGGAACTCCAACCTATGCTTTCTCTTCCCCTAAAAGTTGGCTCAATGTTAAAAGGTCTTTTCCAACGTAAATGATTCTGTTGTACAATTGGATTATGGCAACCACAGTTCTCGCTGCCAGGGCCTGACCCTGCAGTGCTGGGTGCACTCTGCACCATGGCAAAGGCTAAATCACAGCTCGACTCACACAGGAGCTCCCACCACCAGCGCTTTATTTCCTGCCAGCCCCCCCAAGTGCCCACACTAGGCTACGCGGGGGGGTTGGGTGCTGGGTGATGACAGCAGACACCAGCCTCAGCCCTCCCAGGTCTGGTTAATCACAGAGGAAAGTCCAGGCAGGCTCTGCCTCACGCTGTAAGCCCTAATGGCAGCGCCATTCCCTGCAGAAAGAAAAAGCACAGCCAAATCTTCCAAACTTTGCCATGGAACAACCCTCATCCCAGGGCAAAGGCTGCCACAAGCACAGCCCTGGCCTGCCCCAACAGGAGAGGCCAAACCCACAGCAGCTCCTCCACTGCAGGTAAGGAGGGACCTGGCTCAGCACCTGCACCAAGGGCGATTTCGAGGCATCACACCACTACAAACTATGAGAGCGAGTGCCCAAAGCCAGCCCTGGCCCCCCAAGCAAAGCTCAGACGTGGAACATGGAGCCATTTTGCACTGAGCCGCCATGGCAGCACAAGCCCAAAGCAGCCCTGGGCCCCACGCAGCCACAACAGGCTCTGACGTGCAGAGCCGAGCCCACCTGGTCCAAGCCCTGAGCCAGGCTGCAGGCAGGCAGTGCTGATCCTGGCAGGGAAAAAGAGGCAGATCCAGGAAAAGCCTGGGGAGGAGGGGAGGAAGGAGGGGAGGGCAGCAAGTAGCAGCTCAGCCTGGATTTGGAGGGAGAAGGCAGCTGTAATTGTGCCAGAGAGCAAATCCAGTTCCTCCTCCCCCTCTGTTGCAGCAAGGCACAGATCCACGCCGATGGAGGCGGACATCAAAGTGCAGCCAAGGTTGGGAGACAGCAAGCCCTGCCTGTGCCCCTCCCAAGCTGGGGCTCAGGTGGAGGCCTGCAGCTTAGAGAGCCCATCAGCATATTGGAACTGGGCGCTGTTCTCGTACTCGTACATGTCCAGCGCCACCTCACAGCTCTCCCGCACCACCCGCTCCTCGTCATGGATGAAGGCGCGCAGGGTCTCCAGGCAGGAGGGACGGGCGATGGAGCCCAGGGCCTCGGCGCACTCGTGCCGCACCATGGGGCTCTCGGTGCGGCTGCACAGTGCAGCTGTCAGCTGCGGGACACAGGCCTCATCTTGCATCTGGCCCAGCACATAGCCAATCTCATGGCGGAAGAGTGCGCTGCTGGAGTGGAGTCCTGCAGAGACAAAGCGAGAGTGAGCTGCCACTAACCCTGAAGTGGGATGCTTGGCTGAAGCCCTCCACTCAAAAGCCAGGGGAAGCCATGGGGCGGGCTGGTCTGGAGGTCTGAGCCATTGGTTGCCAACACAGACCCGTGGGGGCTTTTGGGGAAGGGGAGAAAATACCTACGAGGTCTGTCTCAGCCCGCTCCCTGACCCCGCACCACCAGGCAGCCCCAGCACCACACACCTGTGGCTGTGCCCCGGAGAACGCCCTCCCAGCAGAGCTGCCAGCACCCTCGCCTGCCCTGCAGAGCCTGCACTGCCACTGGCCCTGCCCTACCAGCACGATCTGCCTGGGGCAGGCTGGCAGCACAGCCACGGCCTGAAGCCCTCCCATTCTGTGTGACTGAACCGCAGCAGCTCACGGGTCCCTGCACGCCTCATCTCACGGTGCAGACATGCCCTCAGCTCATCCCGGATGGCTGAAAAGCCTCATCCACTTGGGCTGGGGCCTGGGTCCAAAAGGTTCTTGGGCTGTGATCTGTCCCTTCCCCACTCAGGAGACATTTACTCCCCTCTCCAAAGCTATTCCCAAACCCCAGGACAAGATCAGCAGCCTCTGACTTTCTAGGACAGGAGAGCAGGACCTCAGGTCAGATTGGCTGGTCCCAAACCAACATTACAGAGAGGACTGTGCCCTCTCCCACCCAGACCCCTGCAGAAAGGGGGCATGGAGGATGGTGAGGGGGCTGTGAAACACCAGACAGCACCGAGCGCTTTGCGATGTGGCTCTTGCAAGCAAGCAGTGGGACACCAGCTCCAGAAACAAACGCACAAAGAGCCTAAGAGAAGCCCTGCAGCTCTGGCAGCCCTGGATTTGGGAAGGGCTAATCCCAGATTAACCTGCACAGATTTACAGTGAGGAGACTGCAGGCAGCCTTGCACTGGCCCTTACCGTCTGTCAGCGCCAGCACAGCAGCCTGGCCCCCCAAATTTCGCAGGGCAAACATGGCCCTGTAGCGGTCGAACAATGTGCACGACTCATCCAGGAGGGTTTCACGGAGTTTGGTGATGTCTGTCTCCTCGGCAGGAGGAGCGGGGTCCACAGAAAGGTAGGGGCTGGTGCCCAGCTCCTGCTTGTTCTCCTGCAGCCACTCCAGCCTCCTCACTGCTAGCTGACATGTCTCTGCCACCTGTGGGGACAGGAACACAGCCCTGGCTGCAGGACAGCACCGTACAGTGCTAGGGGGTCATGCAGGGCTTTCTGACAGCAGCTGAGCACCAGCACACTCATGGTGCCCCTGTCCATGGCCATGGGCTGCCCAGGAGTAACCTGCCTCACCCTCCTGGACCAGCAGTGCTGCACCCCAGGGAAACTAGCCTCACCTCAACCACAGGATCCTCTGAATAGCGTTTCAGGATATCCAGCACATCAGGATTCCCGAGAGCACCCAGGGCTTCACCTGAAGGAAGGACATGTCAGGATGTTATCAAGGTGTATACATGAAGAGGACCCTACTCTGTCCTCCGGTAGAGCTTCGCCTCGCTCCGAAATGGGGACACAGGCCTGACTCTGACCAATCCTAAATGAGATGGCCAGGCAAATAAGCATGGCAGGAGCCAGACTTGCCAGCAGGAAGGGGAAGGCTCAGCCAGGGTTGGTCAGGGGATGTGGTGAGGCGGTTACATCGCTCAGGGGTTTCCAAACCACGACACCCAAGCTGAATCAGACCTTCACAAGCTGTGTGGTACAGGGGGAAGCACCCACAAGTCCCACTTGCAGGCTGCAGCCTTCCCCTGCACCCACAGCTGCAGGAGCTGCCATCATACCTGCCTCATGCCTGACCATGGGCTCCTGGGTGGTGTCCTCCAGCACGCGGATGAGCACAGGGATGGCTGCTTCATCCTGCATCTGGCCCAGGCAGTAAGCCAGCTCGTGCTTCAGCAGTGCAGAGCCATCTCCAAAGGCCTGGCTGATCCAGTGCACGGCTGCGCAGCCGCCCAGGTTGCGCAGGGTGAAGAGGGCCCGGAACCGGGCGGGCAGCGGCTGGGTCGAG
>NW_010273322.1:0-423 GCF_000690775.1 Eurypyga helias | reverse complement strand
TTCGCCAGTTCTGGGAATATGAGGAAAGTGGCTCTTCCCCCATAGAAGCCTGTGTCTTACCTGTGCAGAGACCGTCCCAGGAGTTCAAGCAATTCAGAGAGGAGATGTTCCATTCCCCATGTGCACAACCCACTATATCTCAGCTATTAGGAGTAAGCGTTCCTCTGCTCAAAGAAGGGAATATAAAAGGTATCCATCACGCCGTACCCTGTGGTTTTACCCATGAGGAGGTGGGATGGAAAACCTACGTCTCTCCTGGAGGAACGAGTTTGTGAATTGAAAAGGAAAAAAATTCACCAGTGCAGATTCTTTAAGGAAGATTGTTGCTCCCATATGCAAACAGGATGGAGTATCTGACTTGACCAATAGTCCATTCCCCCAAAACATGAATGAAGCATGTCAGTGTTAGAGGGGCCCTGCCTC
>NW_010273321.1:0-5439 GCF_000690775.1 Eurypyga helias | reverse complement strand
GACCCATAAGCTCTCAGTCAGTTCCCATTCTCCATGTGTTCACCTTCCTCATACACATCTTATTCCTACATTAGTTTGCATCTTTTGAAGGATGTCCCCAAACACCTTTGTTACTGAGGGTAACAGATGTGCTTACTTTGCATTTTGGTGAAAACCCAATCAAGTTCACTGCAAAAGTGTAGGCTCCATAAAGGATTTGAACACTTTACACAAAGCCTGTATTAATCCTGCACACAGAAACCTAAAGGAGCTGAACATTTCCCAAGGGGAATGTCCTGCTACGTGCAAGTGGGATATAGTCCACTTGTAAAAGGAGATTTTCTTCTCTTCCAGTACCTGAAGGGCCTGCAAGGAAACTGGGGCGACTTTTTCCAAGGGCCTGTAGTGACAGGTCAAGGGGTAACGGGTTTAAATTCAAAGTGGGGAGGTTTGGATAAGGTATCAGGTAGAAATTCTTCACAGAGAGGGTGGGGAGGCACTGGGACAGGTTGCCCAGAGAAGCTGTGGATGCCCCATCCCTGGAAGTGTCCAAGGCCAGGCTGGATGAGGCTTGGAGCAACCTGGTCTAGTGGAAGGTGTTCCTGCCCATGACACGGGAGGTGGAACTAGATGATCTTTTAAGGTCCCTTCCAACCCAAACCATTCTATGATTCTATGAAACCAAATTCTGTACAGTCTGTTTGCCTCTTGGCAATGACTCCACATCACCCCGCTAAGTGATGGCAGTGAAACACCAGGTGAAATCCAGTGGTCAGCACACAGTGGAAACCTAACGTAGAAGAGCTTCTCCATCGTGTTCCAAGGCCTAGCTGACTACAGCAGCAGCTTTGATCCACATGTTGATGAGAATTTGTTAGAGGAAACTGAAAAACTGGGATTTTTACAGTCTTGCTCTACAGAAGCAAGAGCAGTGCTATCCCTCAGGTTGTACGCAGCTCCATTGCTAAGAGAAAACAGCCACCTCCATCACTGAAGAAGCCTCTTAGAGGACATCTGGATTGCAGTAGGAACTATCTCATCACCGTCTCAGCAACCACGGTGTAAAACCAAGGGTGACTCTGGAGAAGGGCAGATGGCAATCACTCTCATGTCTTGATTTTTAGTTGCCAGCAAAGTTCTATATTAAAAAAACAGCCAGCGATGGTTTCCTCAGGTACTCAGAGCCAGAGATGCCCAGGGCACTTCAGCAGCATGTGAGATGCTGCATCTTGTCAACGGGAGGCTTTGTGTACCCCTCCGAGCTAAGGGGAGCATTCAGCCACATTCTCAGCACAGTGCTGCAGGTTGCTCCTCGCAGTCTGCAGTGTAGAGTAGCATTAGCGCCACGTAAACCAGCTGGATCTGAGTGAATTACTGCTTCCTGCAGATGCTGTTTTGGTGTGCCATGCACAGCACAGAGGAGAGCAGAGGGGTGGGAGCACGCCTGCCACCACTGTGTGAATGGCAATTCTGCTGCAGGGCTGGGTGGTGCCAATGCCTTCCTGCCTGGGAGGGGGCACTGCGGTAAATGTTTGGCAGTTTTCTCTGAAGTGCACAGACAGCAGGGCACAGTCAAAAAAAAAAAAAAAAGAAAAAAGACAAAAAACTTTAATAAACTGCAATAAGGGCAAGCAATAGGGTTTTAAGCAAAATAAAAGGGTATTTGATTTTGCAAGACTCAGAGGGTTTGGCTCACCCCGATACTATACCAAGCCCTTGGGACAGATCAAAGCTGGCTCTGGGCTTAGGCAGAGCAGGCAGCAGTGTTGGGGTGACCACCAGCTGATTCCGCTTAAGCCAGAAGAGACAGGGAGCAAGTGTCCAGCCTGTACCTGCTGATTCCAGCCTTCTTCAGCAAAGCCCTCTGCTGCCACCAAGAGATAGGCCAGGGTGGATGGGGATGGCGCCAGCGGTGTCCTCACCCACGCCATCTGGGGCATGGGGAGGTCATTTGGAGTCAACAGAACAGTTTGAGCTCATCTCATGAGCTCAGCTCAACTCACCCAATATGCTATGACCCAGACGGACACTAAATGTAAATAACAGACGTGTGTGGTGATATGCAAACCCAGACGGACACTAAATGTAAATACCAGACGTGTGTGCTGATATGCAATACCGATAACAAGACAGAATGTTTTCTCTGCAGTGCTGCCCAGTGGTGGGGTGGCAGCAAGCCCACGTAGCTGCCAGACTCTTCTCCACAGGGTCTCACTCAAGCTCCTGGATATCCCATCACTATCAGAAACACTCCAGTGCAGGGCCATCTTTATCTGCTTCTTTCACCAGAGAAAAGAGTCACTGACGACAGCTGATAGGCCATTCTCAAAATCTTGTTGCAATAGGTTACATTTCCATCTTCCGGAGAGGCCACGCTAAGAGGAGGCTGCAAAAGTCCTGACTTCAATAACCGTGTTCATCCTTACTCGAAGAGCAGGTGCTTCGTGGATGTCAGCCCTCCCTTCTCAGGGCAGCATTTCTGAGAGATGCATCTCTCTCCACTGCCTGCAAGAGGAGTATAAACAACTAGCTTGGGAGAAACAGCTATGCTGTCGGCGTTGAATACCATGTCAGGCGCATGCAATTCCCTCTGCACTTGCTGCTTCTTTTGAAACTCAGACTTGTTTCAATACTTACAAAGACAGCCCTGCTTATCACATGCCACCCAGGAACTGCTGCATGGTACCACCCAGGCAGAGGGGGTTTACGACTTACTAGGGAAAACCAGAGCCAAGAAATATGACAAAGCCACCCCTGAAAAGCTCTGTTCTGGCAGCAAGATCCCAGAATAGAGGGCAACAGTGATTCATCTCAGTGGACAACTGGCTCACACCTGAAGGCTTAAGATAATTGTTCTGCATGGGCCTTAAAAGCTGACCATTAGTAGTGAATGCAGAAGTAGGGGCTACAAAGGCCCCACATAGCTTCAGTGAAGAGTAGTGACACAAAGCAGTGACCTTACACACACCACCATCTGAAACTAATCCCTCCAACACACCTCCTAAGGTGTCTGTAGGACACCCTGTCTCACACCACACTAAGCCGACCACCAACGGAGAGCGCACACCACTGTGCAGCATTTTACACGGCAACTCAAACTCCATCACCCACTTTAAAAAGTTTGTGCACATTTCCCTTCTTCATCTGATCTTTCTCCCATATACTCTGGGTGGATTTATAATGGCCCACAGAAGCAGGTTCAACAGATCTCCTTTTTCTTGCATCTTACAGATATTATAATCAGGTCAAATCAACTTTTCTGTGGAATTTTAAGGCAATCAAAGAAAAAAATGCAAAACCAATGATGAACAAAGTGACCTTGTTAAGAAAAGCCCTCACTTGGAAAACAAAGTTAAATGTACCTTTCAGAGAAAATACAAAAGCCAATTTGTATAACTGGGATGATAATATAATAATAAACAATACATTAATATAGCAATAGAACTATATATTACATGATGATGCAATCACATATTAATAATCTATTAGTAAAATGTTATATATTAATTTACCAATATTATCGTGCTCATTAATATTATATACATATAATATCATAATAAGCATTTACATGCATCAATAGGTACCAAAAACATAAGGACGTTCAAGTATTTGAGGATTGTGGTATATTCCTTCCTCATAAACCCAGTACCACATTAACATTCACCAGAACTATGCCAGTCCTCTGAGCAATGTTTTGCAGATAATTTGTTCTGCTGTGAATCAAATCCTGTTAAATAAACAGAGTTGATCCCTTTCGTATCACGTCACATTTCTGAAAGGAAAATATTCACAATCTGTACTTTTCAGAGAACTGAGAACAGGACATCATACGGGCAAAACGTACTAAAGGCAAAACTAAGGGTGAAACACCACCACTGCTGTTCCCCCCGTTCTCCAAAAAGTTGACATAATTTTCCATAACCTGAGATATTTTTGATTTGACTTTTCTGGGTCACTGTTATTCCACTCCATTTAATGTTCACAATAGCTCCTGCTGAGTGTAGTTATCTCTTAAGCACCACTGGATATCCGACCCCTGGGGCCTTAATAGGCACTGAGAAAATGACTTCTGTGTCTAAAAGGAGATGCTCACATTTAGGTTCCAAACACCTCTGAAAGGAAGGACTTGCCTTCAGTCACAAAGCAGTTGCCACACGTCTTATGCCCCTCTCATGAAATGGGAAAAGCTGGGATGTTGAGCCAGACCTGGAAGAACTCAACATCCCTGTGCCTTATCAGGATGTGCCACTGGACACTCACAGCCAACACACAGCGCACACACACATAGCCCCTTTCCTGCATTTGTGCACACTCACTCTCACCCTTCCTCTGGCCCATCAGCACTCCTTCCTTAAAAAAGGTGTTGGAAACTCATGTTCTTCTCAGTTATGAGCTACTTGCATAACAGAGGAAAGCAAGAGCAACCCTTCATGGAGACATAGAAGAGCACTGCCAGGCAATTCTGAAACCAGAATTTCTTGCTTCTTTCTTTCTTGCTTTCTCAGAGAAGGCACCAGATACTGCGCACTACTCCTGTGCACACCACGGCACTACTCCTGTGCACACCACGGCACGCCAGCAGCAAGGGGAAACTTCCTGCCCCCGGGGAAAACAAGGGGCAGCTTAGCCCACAGAGCTGATCAACAGACAGAATGTGTCTGTGCAGAAGTATGGTGGCAGGTCAGGTGAACACCGGAAGGGAAGACTGACAATGACAGAATCAAATGCCACACACATTTCCACGGCACAGGCAACAGACACGTAACAGCCAGCAAGGAGAATCTGGAGCCGCATTCCCACCACCCCTCAACTCCCAGCACAGTCTCCTGGGGACATGGTGCCGTGTCTCAGCCCCGCTGGCAGGCTGACAGGGGTTGCTCTGTGCTGGCCACCACAAACACCAGGCGACCTAGAAGAGAATCCTAGAATTATTTCGGTTGGAAAAGACCCTTGAGACCATAGAATCACAGAATGGTTTGGGTTGGAAGGGACTTTAAAGACCATCTAGTTCCAGCCCCCCTGCCATGGGCAGGGACACCTTCCACTAGACCAGGTTGCTCCAAGCCTCATCCAGCCTGGCCTTGGACACTTCCAGGGATGGGGCATCCACAACATCTCTGGGCAACCTGTCCCAGTGCCTCCCCACCCTCTCCATGAAGAACTTCTTCCTGATATCTAATCTAAACCTCCCCATTTTCAATTTAAACCCATTCCCCCTTGTCCTGTCACTACAGGCCCTTGTAAAAAGTCCCCCCCAGCACCCTTGTAGCCCCTTCAGGTACTGGAAGGCTGCAGTAAGGTCTCCCTGGAGCCTTCCCTTCTCCAGGCTGAAACATTCCCTGAGGGACGGACGGGACTCCAACCCCAGCAGCTGGGCAGGAGACCTCCCAAACCCGGCACCCGCTGTCACCGCACTCCTCCCGCGCCCGCGGCGTGTCCCGCCGCCCGGCGCTGCGGGGT
>NW_010273320.1:848-1319 GCF_000690775.1 Eurypyga helias | reverse complement strand
ACCGCCGGGAAGAAAACCGCTGCCACCAAAATCTATATAAAAACTCGCTCATTCTGTCAACCTGACTGCTCCCTGAATGTAGGGCAGGTACCATCCCAGATCTGCCAGCTCCCATCAGAGCCTCGCTGTGCGCCTGGATGCTGTTTGTGAGCGTCTTGTGAAGCACAGCGAGATGGTGGCAGCTTTTTCGGGGTCGATCCAGGAGGGGAGAGCGGAATCAAGCTGGCTTTGTGGGTGCGGAGGATTCCCCGAGGCAGGGAGAGGAGCAGGGCTCAGTTCCTTGCACTGCCAGGGACTTGGTTGGCTCTCCCCACATCCCTCACTTTCCCTGCCTGTCAGAGGCGGGCGATGCAGGAAGGCTGCCCCCTGAACATGCTGAGGCCTGGGGTGTCTTTGGAGTGACCCGTGTGCCAGGAGCTGTGCCGAGGGGGACCAGAGAGTCTCCTTTGTGCTGCTGAAGAAGCTGGTTCC
>NW_010273320.1:0-822 GCF_000690775.1 Eurypyga helias | reverse complement strand
TCCTTGCTTGGCCACTGTGGCTCATGTGCCCTCCCTACCCCTCCGGGAGGGTAGAGGGGAGCGTGCCCCCCTTGCACCTCCCACCGTGGGGCTGTTCATCCCAGGAGCTCACAGCCAGGGCTGGCATCGCGGCTGCACGTCCCACAGAGGCCCCGGCTCCGGCTCCCATCTGCTCCCAGAAGCCATCCTTGCCTGAGCTCAGCTCCTAATTTTGAACACCTCCGCCACCCAGCACCCTCCCCTTCCCCCATCTTGGATTTCATCCTGCATATATTTGCCACACAGCATTTAAAATAGAGCCGGGCAGCCCACGTGTGGCACTGCGCAACCCGGCCTGGGCGCTCGGCTGGTGCTTCCCGATGCTGGGGCCTGGCCCCCCTCTGCTCCTTCCTTTCTCCGAGGAGGAACGGAGGGGAAAGCTCTCCTCCCTGTGGCCCAGGAGCCCCATCCCGGGGGTTATTCCCTGTGCGGGCAGGAGGTTCAGAGCAGCAGCTCTGGAAGCACGCGTGTGATGGTGAATGCCTCGCCTCGGTGTGTTTCTCCATCCAGCCTTTGCGTTGTAGGGTGCTCCGGCCGGGCGTGCTCAGGACTGGGCTGTTCGGGGTGCTCCGTTAGAGACTGTCTTGGATCTTGTGATAACCCGCTGGAAGGAGCAGTTTGTCAGGCCGGGGAGGTCTCCAGAGAAGGATCATTAGGTGTCGAAGGGTTCCCTCAAATGTTGATGGTTGCCCCAGCCTGGGTCTTGCCTCCCTTGAGCTGTGGGGATTTGGGGGAGCTGCTGGTCCCTCTGCTCCCCGGCCTGCCAGGGCCATGGCTTGGGTC
>NW_010273319.1:0-4449 GCF_000690775.1 Eurypyga helias | reverse complement strand
ACAGTATCAAAGGCTTTGCACAAATACAAATTTACATTCAGGTAAATGACATTGGTTGCCAGTCCTCTAACCACCAGGGTCGTGACCCCATCGTAGAAGGCCACCATGTTCGTCAGGCACAATCTGCCCTTGGTGAAGCCATGCTGGCTGTCACCAATCCCCTCCTCATTCTCCATGTGCCTCAGCATGGTTTCCAGGAGGAAGTGTCTCACATGGCATTAGGCCACATGGACACTGCATGTTGATGTCTTTGAACCCATATTCTTTGACTAAAGGAGCGGAATAGCTTTCCCTAAAGCAGGAAAAGTTCCCACTTCACTCCATTTTCTCTTCTTAACCCTCTGAGGGCAACCTCAGACGAGATGAGAGTAAGCATCACTGATCTTACCTCCACAATGAACTGATTCACTGAGTTCCTTTCAAAATACATCCTTTGCTCTCTCTTGTTGAGGCACAGGGATTTCTGCTGAGTGCAGATCCCATCGCTTCCATAGAGAACAATGAAGACATCTGCATCCGTGCCAGCTCCGAAGATGTCACTGGTGTAGACTGTGACCTCGTAAGGAACAACTGATTTAGGAAACAGCAGAAATTAAAACAAACCAACAACAGTTAATAAGCATAATACTAATGCTCCTAAGGACATTTTAATGAAACAAAATCTGAATTAGAAAACTCTGATTTAAAGAGGAGTGTGTAGGAATCACACATTTGTTGTCTTACAGTTATGAAGCTGGTCAGTACTATGAGAATCCAGGGGAATTTCTTTTAATCCTATAAGGCCAATTGACCTTCATCCATGCTCATTTACTGGGATTTTGGTGTCTTCTGGGCCACATGATCAGAAAGCATTCAGAATACTTATACCTGCCATCCAAACTTGTTGAAACAGAATTTACTTCTACAAGTCAAATAATAAAGCAGAACATGAATTCACAAGTTTTTGAGCAACTAGGCAGATGTATGACATTAAGTCAACTGGAGGCTGCACATAAACATTCAACATAGCCTTATTGATAAATAATCTATTATTTTCATTACTAAACAAGTGACAAAAATCAATCATAAGGAAAAGAAATAAAACTCTCTGCTGTCCACTATGATTTAATTATATCTTTGTACCACCTTCTCCTTAACACCAAGGAAAACAGGTTAAATTACTGCAAGATCAGTGGTGAATGCAGAGCAGTAAGGATCAAGCCCCTAAATCTTTAGTCTGTACCCTTGATTTTTTCACTATTTTCCATGGCCCCAAAATCTGATGCCTCCCTTTGTCCTTTTATATCTTCACAGCTTCTCAGTCCTGAGTCCTGATGGAGCATGACTCAGACTTGCTCAGGAATAAGACTGACCCAGGAATAAGGGTCAGGGGCTCTGTTTCTGGCTCTGCTACAGATTTTCTGAATGTCCTTAGTCAAGTCGCTTCCCCACCTCTGTTCCCAAGTAGAGATGGTTTTTAGCTCAGAGTGAGAGAGCCATGTTCAGGTATCTGCATGTCAAATAGGTGTGTACATCTCCAGATGTAATCACTGAAGTCAGTGGAGTTTGGAGCAAGAGTCAGACAAGCAAGTGCAGCCATCTTCCTCAGTGTCAGCTGAATCATCCTCCAAATCTGCCGTCTGTGAAGGACCAGGCATCTGCTGATGACACTCCACTCTCATGAGGACATGTAAATTCAGGTGTGCCATATGGCAGACTGAATACCATCCCTACCTCTTTTAGAACATTTCTAAAATCTACAGATGAAAAACACTAGGTAAGACTTGGGGACCACTGATTAGCTGCAAGGACTTCTGCTGCAAGCAGACACAATCCCTGTAGCCCAGGTCACTGTCCCTGAGCACAGCCTTGGACACCCAGCGCTACCACCAGGATCCACTCCTGGTCACCCCTCTCCCATACACCACAGTTTCCCGACCCTCACTACAGTCTTCTCAGCTCTTTGTCCTCTGCATCCTCCTGCACTGCGACTTCAGCCTTTGCTATTTACACTGATTTGTGCTATATTTCAGATTTAGCATTTCTGTTAGGGTAGAGAGAAGGTTTCTGGTACTGTATCTGTTACTGTTGGAGCAACTCTGATTATACATATCAGAGACTAATCATTCATTAAAAACCCAGGCTCTCTAAATACGTCTCTCAGGAGAACAGAGATGAAGTTTTCTTCTACAGAGAGTCAGCCTGGAGGTACTTAATATTCTTTCTGCCCAGCTCAATGAATTCTGCTCTGCTGTGCAGCAGGTAAATGGGAACAGTTTCTCCAATATGTTGGTGGGAGGAAGGGGGGAAATCCTGGAGACGAGAAATCACATTCTACGCATTATGAATTAAAAATGATCTTCTCTGCTGAAGTCCATGGCACTTGCTCTCGTTCCTTGAATATTAACGTCAGCTTAGAACTGAATCAGCAAAGCGGCACCGTAACAAGGTCACTAGCACCACAACTTTCGGCTGTCAGACTCCCGTTCCATTTACACAGCACTTTTGTAGCTGCATCCCCACAGGCGTGATTTTAATTGGACTGCCGATGACATGTTTTCATCGTTTGTTTGGCGTGAAACCATTCTGGCACGAGTCATCATAAAACAAATCAAAACCATTTCAGTTACCTCTGGCAAAATGAAACCCCCAGGTTAATAGGTGGGAAACCAGAATGTAGTAAACAGCACAGTGGGAATGGTCTAAATGGTGCAAGAACTTAAGCTGACGCTGAATCTGGTGCAACCTTTTTGCCAGAGAGGCCTGACTGTTTCCGAAGGCTGAATATGGACAGCTGACAAAAATCACATTTACACGTCCTACGTTAACAAAGGCATGAGATGACAGAAACATCATTGTAAGATACAGGGACATTAAAAATTATATAGTTAACGTCTGCATCAAAATACATATCGACTGGAATAAAATGGAAAAACCTGATGAGAAACACATACAGAGTCTCTGGGTTGTATTCACTCCTATGAACATATTCACTATATCTATCTCCAAAATTTATAAACAAAAATACTCTTACACTTTCCAGTTGACTGACAAAAGTGAGGAAGGGAGCAAAGAGTATCCACTCCTCTGCTCCTGACAGTTTAGGTAAAGAAAACAAGACATGAGAAATAAAAAAAATCTTGATCAAAACATGGAGAGGCACAAGGAGATGAGGTTGGCAGATCCTTTGGGAAAGAAAGACAGTTTTAGTTTACAGGGTGGAGGATATGAGGATCTGGGCATGGGAGGGTGGGCAAGCCAGTGGGAAAGAGGCCTTTAAGATGAACCACAGTGTTAACAGTAAAAGAGAAGGAACCAAAGCAGCTGACAGACTTCTGTGTAGTTATTCTTACACTTACTTATGAATAAGGAAACTGAGGCAGAATAAGAGACATTGGGAATCTCTAACTTTTGATATCTGAATAAAGAACTGCAGAAGGTAAGGCTTTTGATACCATCAATGTGTACAACGAGGGATGCAATGAGATAGGAGGCAACTTTGGTGTGAACAACTTATGACTTGTCCGGGGTGACCTAGGAAGCCCAGGGGAGGGGGACACCTAGACAGACAGACACCCAGGTCAGTAGAGAAGGAGGAGGAGGAAGTGCTCCAGGCGCCAGGGCAGAGATTCCCCAACAGCCCATGGTGCAGCCTATGTCAGTCTGCCTGTGCCTTGCTGCCATGGAGGGTCACAGGGGAGCAGAGACCCCCTGCAGCCTGGGTAAGACCCCACACTGGCACAGGGAGATGCCCAAAGGAGGCTGTGACCCTGTGGGCAGGCCAGGCTGCTGGCAGGAGCTGTGGCTCCATGCAGAGACGAGCCCAGGCTGGAGTAGGTTTGCTGGCAGGACTGGTGACCCCGGGGGGGCCCAGGAGCAGGCTGCTCCTGAAGGATGGCACCCCATGGGGGGACCCCATGCTGGAACAGTTGGTGAAGAGCTGCAGCCCCCGAGAAGGACTCACTTGGGGGAATTTTGTGGAGAACTGTCTCCCGTGAGAGGTGCCGCATGCTGGAGCAGGAGCACTGTGTGTGGATCCTCCCCTAAGGAGGAAGGATTGGCAGAGACAGCGTGTGATGGACTGACCACAACCCCATTCCCTGCCCCCCTGAGTCACTGTGGGGGGAGGAGGGAGAGAAATGGGGAGCAAAGATGAGCCTGGGAAGAAAGGAGGGGAGAGGGGAAGGGGTTTTTAAGGTTTGGTTTTGTCTTTCATTACCCTGTTTTGGTTTGTGTGGTAACCTATTAAATGCAATGTTCTTCCTGAAGTCGAGTCTGTTTTGCCCGTTACCATAAGTGGTGAGTGATCTCTCCCTGTCCTTGTCTGACCCATGAGCCTTTGCTTGTATTTTCTCCTCCGCATCCCAGCAGGGAGAGGAGTGAACAAGCGACTGCATGATGCTTTGTTGCCAGCTGGGCCTAAACAACAGACATCCAGCCCACTGAAGAAGGCAAATTTGATAGTACCTG
>NW_010273318.1:9018-32094 GCF_000690775.1 Eurypyga helias | reverse complement strand
GCAGCATGAGGCCTACAGCAGGAGACTCGCCCTGTCCCACCGCCCGCGCCAAGCCAGCCCCGGTGCCCTTCCCAGGGCCCAGCATTCCCTTGGCCCCGCTCCCCAGCCAGGCAGCCGCTTCACCCGGGGCAAAGCTGACCCCATCCCTCTCTCCTCCCGGGTTTGTGCATCCCAGCACACGAGGGAGAGGGGAAAAAGGCAGGGCAGGGAAGGCAGCAAGGCCTCGTGTGGATCGTAGTCGCCTGCCTGCAGCCAAAGCTCGTGTCTGCTGCCGCGGTGGGACCAGCAACCCCACAGAGGTGCCAAGCACTGGAAAATCATCAGCTTTTCCATGAAAAAGAGCACAAAAAATATTCAGCAGTGCCACAGGAACAAGAGTTTTCTTCTGCGGTTGTGCAAAATGTATTTCAGGCAGCTCCTATTCAGCTGAACAAATAACAGAAAAAATTGCCAAGAACATTCTGGCTAAGTTTTAAGGAAATTTGCTTTCATCTTGACAACCCTTCTTCATTTCCTTCCCATGAATATCTCAGCAATCCAGTTTACTCACTCAGAGGATCACAGAAAGAAAACTGTGAAGTAAATGTCAGTATTATTTGCATCTTTATCCAGTCTGCCACAAAAGCAACACCATGTTATTTATCTGATCCAGAACAACTCAGTAACAGCTCAAGTATAGAATATTCATGATGTGCAAAGCAAAAAAAATGTTAATCGTTTGAAAATACAAGAGGCGAAGAGCTGAGCCTGTGAGTTATCCAGAGAACTGCCTCGATTGGTGGGTTGGGTTTTTTTCCCCAAATAATTGTTATCAACTGAAAAACTTGTATTCAGAAACTTAACGTTTGACCGAAAAAAGCCTGACAATTTTTGTATGGGGAAAAAAAAAATAATACATCAATATTCTTCTGATTTCTTTTCAGCTGGCCAAAGAGTTGGCTACGCTGGGTAAAAGCCAGCTGTGTTTGTTCAAAAAGCTTTCTATTCTGACAGCCTTGCTCCAAGACTCTGAACACCAACGCCCCGCTCTCCTGGAGGAAGCAGCTCAGAAAATGCTCCTTGCTACATCACCGTCTGGAGGGAAGGCAGCAGCATTGTGCCACAGGGCCACTCCTGACTGCTCACCAAATGGGATTGTGGCCACTGGCCATCCCAGAGTTGTGCCCAGCACCATCCCTTTGGAGGCAGCTCCAAGGACATTGAACCCAGCCCTGTTTTTGGGCATGTTTTGCCCTGTTTCCCCTTCTGAGCCAACTGTTAGTGGGAATCCTCTCCCACATCACCCTATCCATCACCTAATCCCCACCCCAGGACCAGAAAGCCACCAGCAAGGTCCCATCTTGCTTGCTTCTTCCCAGGACCCAATGTCCTCAAGCTGCCACCATCCCCAACAGAGCAAAAGGCCCCAAACTCCAGGCAGCAGTGGTATCACACTGCAGCTCTTTGCAAGCACCCTGCAGAAGGCAAAATGACCCCTCCAGGCCACAAGTCACCTCCAGTCCTGCCTCCAGTCCTGCCCACCACGCACCCATGCGGGAAGGACATGGGGCAAAGCCCTGCTAAGATCACAAACAGCCTCCGGGAAGGCTTTTGGCAGCCCCGTGCCCGGTGAGCACGGCCGGTCCCTCTGTTCCCACGGCATGCAGCCGGCAGCACATCGAGATGGCGGCAGTCAGCTGCCAGAATTAGCTCTGTCTTAATTAACAGCTTTGCCTTTGTTCTCTGATGATGCTGCAGGCAATGCCAAACCCTTTCTGGAGGATGAAGATCTGGGATCCCAGCAGAAGAAAACATCAAGAGTTATCATAATGCTGCGGCACAGATCTCCTCTTCAAAAAAATCCCTTGAAACCCTTTTTGGGACCAAAGGTGTCACAGCCTGTGACTGTTCCCATCCTCCCCTGTCATGTTGCACCAGCTGTGAAGGGACCAGCTGAAGCATATAGACGAATGTCAACCAGACATCCCTGTGCGTGGGGTGGTGGGTATCACGTTGCAACAGGGCTCTGAAGGGAGTCACCCCAAATCCTTTGAGATGCAAAGCAGCAAGCTCGATCCCTGATGCCTCGAGTGACATGAAGTGCATCCCCATCAGAGGGTGACCAAGGCTCCTGTCCTGCACCAGAGCTACCACCTAGCTCATACCAGGGGCCTCACTGGATAGATGGGAGAAGCCACCCGCTAACATAGGAGCTGCATAAACATCAACAAGTCTTCTCCTGCACCAGCCCCATGAAGCAGAGAGCTGGCAGAGGACACAGGAGCCTCCCCTAGCCAGAATAAGCACAGGCACTACAGCAGCCGTGATGCTCCCAAGTTATTTTCTAAGCCGAGGCCAGGCCTGAGGGGAGGGCAGGAAGATTTCTGTGGGGGGCAGAAGGCATCCTCAGCAGTGCTCCCGCATCCCTAATCCTGCCAACGCGGTGCAGGCTGCTACCAGCAGCTTGCCCATCCATTAATTGCAGAGAAAAAACATGCTCCTACAGCTTCCTCACAGAAGTCAAAGCCTGAGGAGCTGATAAATCCTCTCCATAGTAAGGAAAACAGATTCTTTCAATTTTCTAGTGTTTCAGACTCGTCTAGCGTGCCACAGCATGCAAGCCAGGTGAGACAGGTAAGCACGGGCAATGCTGGTGAGCAGCATCCAGCTCCTGCAGCACTGCCTGTGCAGTCAAACCCCCTCCTGCGAGCCCAAATAAATGTAATATGATGCAATAACATTAATTAGCACCAGTAAACGCTCAGTGTATTCAGGGCACAACTCAGTCACTTGGCACGGTGCAGTCCAAATGGCTTACTGTAGTCCCGAGAGAAATAAACTCAGGGAGACTTCTGGATGTAAAATACAACAGGGAAACTAAAAGGAGGGAGGGAGAGAAGTCATTCTTCTCTTCAGGCATTCACAGAAAATTCAGGTATCTTATCAGAGCAGAAGTAGAGGCTGTGGGAAGGACGGTTCCTTTGTCATGTGAACAATTTGAGGACTAAATTGAAGCGAGACGTGAAGAAAAAGTAGGTGAGATGAAGGTTAATTTGGCAACCGGAGCAAGAACAGAGGGAGCTAGGGTATGGAAGAGTCTATTAAATCCCTAGGCAAAAGAGAGATGCAGTCAGAGCAGGACTCTGAGTAACTCCCCACACAGTAGCAAAAGATAAATTGCAAGTTCTTCTTGTGGAATATTCTGTTTATTAAGTACAGAAATAGGAGACAGTCAAGTGCCAAGTGCCTCGAGCCTCTCAGTGCCTGAGAACATATTAATCACTACACATGATTGAACAAAAGATGAGAGCGGTATTAAGGCAGGCTCTGTTGCGACACCAGGCATCATGTAACGCAATGGACCCACAGCTTTCTCCACTCTGTACTGCCACCAGCTATGGAGGCAGGGAAGGTGCCCACTCATCTAGCGATGGACAACCTTTCTCTGCAGGACAAGGTAAAGATCTGTGAGTTCTCCCCTCTGGAGCAAAAAAAATTCACTTTGATTTCTTAGATGCTGGAGTTTCTGCTTCCCAAGTTTTCCCTTTAACTGGGTTTTCCAGGACAGTTCCAAGTCCCAGTAGACATGCTGCAGGAACACGAGCATGGAATAGGCATGCTGCTTGCTCGTGTTTTTCCTTTTTTTCCCGTCTCTCCAGGTGGAAGGATCTCTTTGTTCTCTTTGAAAGCAGAGGATTAACAAAGGCAAATGCAAAAGAGAAAAACAAAAACTCCTTTGTCTGAGGATGGATGACTTCTTTTTATCTGTTTCTAATCTGGCTTCAACTTTCATTTCTTTAGGTAAGGAAAAAAAATCTGAAGATTAAATTTTATGCCAAGGCGAGCTATAATAAGTGACAGAAACACTCCATCTCGGGGTCTCCGCTGGCTCTGTGAAGTCAGAGCCTTCACAGTGAAGAAAGCAAAATATAGACAGACAAACACTTTCAATGGAAATTTAAAATAAAAACTCTTCTCATGTTCCAAATGCAAAAGCTACAGAAAAAATATGTCTCTCCAAGGAAATTTCATTATCTGGAAGCAAAATGCAATTTATCTTTGGAAGCTTTAAAAAAAAAAAAAAGTGGGGAGGGGAACCTGCCACAGGAGTTTCGCTTTATCACAGCATTTGGCATGTTGCAGTCTGAACTGTGGTTCTACTTCTGGAAGCAAACAGGAGATGTGAAGTTTTTAAGGTGCAAGTCTAAAGCAACAGGGAGGAGGGAGAATGGTCTATCCTGCTCTGTATCTGCTTCTTCAGAGTCCTATTCAGGCATTTTTTTCCTCTGAAAACACCCATTAGAGAGCAAAACGCTGATTTTGGTAGCTGGTTTGGATCAGCTTCCCATCTCCTGTACAGGAAAGTTCCCATTTTTCCTACTAGATCGTGATGAATTTCCAATTGTCACCCTGATCAATGGTCCCATGAACACTATCATAAGGGTAATGCGATTTTTTTTCCCCCCACTTTCCTATTGCTCACAGGGTAATTACATGGATGATTGCACTCAAGGGCAAGAGCATGTGTCCTGCCCCTTGCACGGAGCACAGCACATGAGCACACACATGGCATCTGGTACTGCTGGCTTCACCAGGGCAGAATAACACGCGTTCTCCCCCAGGGGAAGGGAACAAGACTAGAAATACTCACTCTTACAAACCCATGTGCTAGACACAAGCGCATGCAAGTCAGTGTCACTGCAGGCACCGTAGCCTGCCTGCTGTATTTATCATGGATCCCACAGACGGATGGGTGTGAAGGCTGGAAGGACCTGCTGCACCCCCTAACCCAGCACCTCAGACACTAAACCTCACCCAGTGAGTTTCATCTTGATTATTTGACTGTTTGCACAAGAAATCTGCAACTCAAAGCCTTTACAAAGCTACCCCTTTGTATAACCCAGGTACACAGGCACTGCTAGTGCCTGTGAGCCCCTTTGAACAGGAATGACGTGGGCGGTTGACAACACTCAGGCGGCCCTTCCCAGAGCCCCTCCTGGGGAACCAGCTGCCAAGACCACGAGATGCTGCATCCTGGCTCCTGTCGTGCACAACCCCCTGCTTGGCCAGCCACACGATCATAACCCTGCTAGTGACCTGCACATTCCTGGCTCTGCTTTGTGCCAACGACAAGGAGCGGAGGAAGACTTTGTCTCATTACTCTGACAGGCAGGAGAGGACATGGGATGTGATAACTGCACAGTTCTCAGCTCCCATCCCTCCACGCTACAGCTCGCGACGCCCAGGCACTTTGCTCAGCCACATTCGAGTGCAATTCTTAAAACAAGTAACAGGAAGAGGAATGAAGCGATTCTTCGTCAGGCAATGATTGACAAGAGACATCAAGAACCCCGCAAGAGGGGAATTGAGGGAGTTTTGCATTTCAAACAGGGCAGGCAGGCAGAGGTTCACCCAGAGTAGAGGGAAGCAGCGAGGCTGTCGTTTCATCGGTTAACATCTGGCAGCTGCAAAGCTCAGAGATAATTCTGCCTCCGTCCTCCAGAGAGTTCGGATCTGGGAGGGATGCCAGAGACACAGCAACTGGGAGGGGATGAAATTCCTTCACAGAATCCAAAACAGGCAGTCAAACGTCATGATATTCTTCCTCCCTTTAAATAAGTGACTCTTCGATGCTGATTGAGCCTGTGGAATTTTTTTTTTTTTTTTTCTGACTGAGTGCAAGGGGGAGGAGAGCAAAGAAGGAGATATACGTGGGGGAAGGGGAAACACAGACAACAGCTTTTTTGACCAAAATCACAGCTTTTTGATCAAAACCTGCAAAGATTTTTGATCCAAGTCTGCAAAGAAAGCTTAACTGTTATCTATATTTCCATTTTTTAAAATGCCAGCAAGGAAACCAAATTGTTTCCACTTACAAATACCGACATTTGGTTACAGAAACCCAGCAGACAAATCTGGTTTTGGATAAAAAGAAAGCTCTGCCTGCTCTGATCTTTCAACCAGAGCTTGAAACTTCTTCAGGGCTAATTCTGAAAATTAACAAGCGTGTGCTCTAACAGCTCGTGTAAGACCAATAATGGCGACCAGATGATTTCACTGTGGGCAAAGGGAGAATCTCCACCCAGGAGCATCCTATGCCCCCTGCCCCTCTGACAGCTTTGCACTTGAGATGACCACAGCCCAGACAGGAAGGCGACGGTCTTCACCGGGAAGGGGTCATAGAGCAACGACGCAGTTTTTTAAATTAGAGGAAATTGTCCTAATGAAGCCTGAACACATACACAGGAGAAACGCCTGCAGGGAGGCAGCATATGTCATCAGGTTTGTCCCAGACCCCTTTCCAGGTTGTACATCCCTGGCTCAAGGGCACGAGCCCTGGGAAGAGGCAGCTCAGCAGCGCCGTCCCACAGAGAGCAGTGCTTCTCAAATAAAGCTCTGCCCCTGAGCGTAGGTTACTGGGAAGGTCTGTCCCCACTCCTACAGCCTCAGCAAACCCAGAGATCCCCAAGCCTCAGCAGCAGCTGCCAGATCCAGCAGTGGGTGGGCACATGCAGAGACCCCTCAGGTAGGAAAAGGAGCTCCGTGGTGGTATGAATGAGTCCCCCTGAGCTGCTTAGGCCTGCTCAGGGCTTCATCCAGGCTCTCTCCTCTCCCCAGCCATTCACCTATGAGCAGCACTGTTGGTCTGAGTCCAGACACCCCATTTTGCTGCTGCCTGGGCTGCACCCTGGCCTGGGGGGCACCCCGAGTCTCCTCTGGCCATGCAGGTGACCGAGGTTTTCTCCCACCAACCTCTGGAGGTCAGCAACCAGCAGCACTGGGGCTCTGCACTAGCAGAGGAGAAACAAAGCCACCCAGGAAAGCAGTGCAATGCCAGGAGGGACCCAGTGGTCTGGGCACAAGATGCTCCCTCCATACCATAGGTGACCCCAAATATTTGCAGGAGCCAGGCACACATTCCACTGCACTGCGCTCCTTCCCTGCAGGCACGCAGGGCCTTCCTCATTAACAGCAAACGATTACTTTCTAAAGCCTGCTTTGCCTGTTTAAAAGCTACGGGTCTCATGCCAATTTGTCCACAAGTAAGCCCCATTTCTGGGAACAGGAATGAATCCGCATTTCACTCTGCCAACCTCCAATGTCATTTTCTCATTTCGTATCTGAAGGACACTCCAGCAAACCCTTTACAGCTAAATCATTACTGAATCCACAGAGGTTAAGAGTAGCTGGTAATGTAAAAAAACCCACTTCTCAGGAAATTTATTACATAGAATCTGACATTGTCCTGCATAAATCTCAGTGTTCCTGGTAAATACAAAGATTTCCAGTAAAATGAAGACACCAACACGAGCGCAGGCAAGTGAACTGGAGGGTTACCTGGTACTGAGGGGAAGCAGGGCAGGGACCGCATCCAGACCCGTTAGAAACCCCCAGCAAAACCCACTGTGCAGAGCAGGAAAGGGAAAAGTCTTCCTCACCTGCTCAAGGTGAAGGAGGAAAGTGGGAAAATCCCCTTGCTTTCCCCAGCTCCACAGGGAAAAGCAGCAGCTCTGCCAGGACAAGGCTGCCATCTCCTCCCAGGGACACATTTCCTCAGGCATCATCAGGAAAGCCACCAGCCAGCATCCCTCAGAGCCACAGCTCTGCTGTGTGCCAGAAGATACATATTAACCAAAAAGGAGGATTTCTAGCCACAGATGGGGCTGTGATAGGGCATGAGGGCTCCTGACTAGGCTACAACCCACTCTCTGCTGGCTGGAAACAAGTTTTCCTGCCCATTGGGGAAGAGTCTTCATTGTTGGTTTTCATCCATCTCTCTAGGAAAGCAAAAGCCTTACTTTTGGGTGAGGATCATTAATGTAATTATTTTTAGATGACATTCTCAAAGCTCCAGGCTCATGGCAGAAGCACAAAGAGGACCGTTCTGTCATGCACTGATACGAGATCATCCAAAAATGAGTGGAAGCAAATTAAAAGTCTAGGACTGGGGAGATCAAAGAGGAGAAACGGAGGACATCTGGCAAAGGACAGCCAACTGCTCCCTCTCCCTGTCAAGGGAGGGCTATGACACCCCCAAAGCTGGGACATTGGGTCCAGCACACAGCTGACACACAGGTTCCTCTTTGGGAGCAAGCAGCTGCACTTACCTTCCACATCCAAAATGGTCCCGTATCACAGCTTCCCAGACAGCTCAGTCACATAGCTCGGTCTCAGGGCAATAAGGCATGGATGCTTAGGTCAAGGCACCACTCCAGTGGAAGGAACAAACGGCCCTTACTTTGCCAGAGGGAAGAATAAGCTCTTCACCCATGCACAGCCGCTGCCATGGTGCCAGGAGTTGGCCCTGGCCGGCAGCAGGCCTGCCCTGCCCACCCTCAGCACCATCCCCTGCGGAAGGACACAGGGCCTCGCTCTCCGCAGCAGCACATCAGCTCCACCCCACCAGCACTCTCTCTGCTGGGAAGGCACAAGGAAAACCCAGCTGGTACTCAAGGGGTGGGGGCAGGCCTCCATGGGCGACACCATCACCCCATGGGATGTGATCAGAGCCATTGAAGCAAAGGCTCCGGCTGACCATTCTATGATTTTTCGCGAGGTGAAAGCCCTGTGGTACACAACAGCGCAATGCTATCAGACACCCAGGTTTCCCAAACCGAGGGCAGCTCCCTCAAACACTCACCCACTGCAGGTGCTTTGCTCCTGCACACAGTGCCCGTTGCAGTTCTAGAGCTGCCTGGGACACCGAGCACCAGAGCAGCAAACCAGAACCTCCTGCAGTGCCCCTGGGCCCTTATATACCTGTGAGCACACCTCAGCTGTGGCACATTCCTTCCGAGCAGGGCTCCGCTGTAGCTGGAGAGCCCAGCTGGGGTGCAGCCTACAGGCGGTGGGCAAAACCTCTCCAGATCCATCCACCTTCAGCTCTTCCTCACCAGGGAACAGCCCTCCCATGGCCAGCTGCTGAGGACCTCCGGGTCTGCCGGAGCTGAGGAAGATGCCACAACAACAGCAGGAAGGGAGATCGGGCTGGCTTGGGAGGTTGTGACATGCTCCCAACACAAACTGCTCCACACCATGGATGTGGCCAGGCAGCCCTGGGGCTGCTGCCACCAGCACCTTCACTGAGCCCATCCGTCAGCATCTCGTTAAAAGCCAGCAGCTTGCACTCACCCGTAGTACTGCTCCCACTTTCCCTCCGGGAGCTTCAAGCATCTCCTGGTGACATCGCACTACACCCCCTTTCTCTCCCTGCCCTTTCATTTCTCTCATCAAAGTTCCCTTTCATCTCCCGCCCCCTTGCTTCGAGGGGTTATTGTTCCCATCCCAGCAGCCGGCAGAGCCACACCGCTGTGCTGGGAAGTGCTTCGCACCCAGCACGGAGGTGGGGAGCGGGCACCGGCATGGTGCCCTCCCAGGGGAGCGAACGCTGGCACTGGAGCAGCTCAAAGCCCCCCTGAGCCTCAAGATGCCCCCACAAAACCCACAACCAGAGTTACAATAGAGTTATGTGGGATGAGGTGCGTGTCTGCACCAATCAGGCAAGCACATACATATAAAAAGGAAAACTCAGCACAGGCTCAAAACACAGCGTTCAATTCGTGGGAGTCTGCACGCACACAAACGTGCTCGGGTCACACCAGAGTAGTGAAAGGCAGCAATCCTACATGCTAACGGAAAAAACGAGGAAGTTGCACCAGTGTAGGACGAAGATCCCCCAGGCTGGACGGGCGGATACAGCCAGAGGCGCAAAGGTTACCTCCAGGTTACATGTGTGATGCTCCCACTGTCACGGTGCAGAGACGGTACAACACGAGAGCGAGACCTGGGAGAGGGAGAAGAGATAACAGCTTGAGCGAAGAGATGCTTTTCAGCCTCTTTGGCAACAGCAGGATCATCCCTTCATTTCAGATTAGCTGATTTTAGTGTCTGTTTGGGCTTTTTTTAAAGGTCAGAACATCTATGCAGGATTTTGTGTGTTTGAGGCAAAACACTGACCCATTTTGATGCTGTTCAATGTGGCTTTTAGTTCATTCCCTTCATCTGTCTCTAAATAAATTTGAGAAATCTTTAAAATCGCTCACACTTGAAATCAAACTGTTCGCTGAAACATTTTTTCCATTTTTTTAACTGTTTCATTGTTCCTTGTGCCCAAGGGCACCATCAAAAGGCCCCCAAACCAATGCCAGCCTTCCTCAGTCCTCAGATGCCTGCCTCTGCCTTCCCAAGGAGAGCCAAGGCTTTCAGCAAGAACAGTGTTTTCTGCAGAGTCAAGGGTGCTGAGGGTGACCCAAAACCAGTAGCTGTGCCATCCCAGGGGCAGTCCTCACCGCAGACAACCTGCAACTGAAAAAAAAAAAAAGATGAAGAGGGCAAGATGTGCTGGCTTAGAAGCACGAGGAGAGATGCTGTGCAGAGACATTCCTCTCCTCAGCTAGAAACAAGCGTGCCCTGCGCTCAGCTCGTAGCGCGCCTGTTTGCAGAGTAAGCCCAAACCCCATTGGCAGTGTCAAACACAGGCTTTGCCCCGTTTTTGTTGCTCCAGCCCACATGGCTGGCAGCCAGAGGCTGTAGCTAGTCTGAACCGGAGATGCTGGGATAAAAATACATATTTTTTCCCCATTTGCACTGAATGGTGACATTTTGCCAGGATCCAAGCCCCCTGCCACCAGCGAGCCAGGACAATGCTTTGAGAGCCTGGGGATGGGCGCAGCACTGCTGCCTAGGAGCCAGGCAGAGCCTCGGGGCTGACGCATGCCAGCCCTAACTGTACCTACAATTTTACAAACTTCATAAGTGTATGTATAAAATAATCTACTTATTTCTTTCTTTAAAAAGTCAACAGTTTGAGAACCACAGTACAACAGACAACCTCAGCTGTGAGCCGTTGATTTTTATATGATATATTATATCTGCATACGCCAATGCAATGAGTGGAACGTACCAATTTGGGTAATTGGTGAGGGCCTGAGAGCATGTATGCACTGCTGATCCAGTTGGCTTAAAATGTATGTATATTTACAGTGCCAGCTTGTTTGCATTTCTGATGATCTGAAACGCCGAGAAGGTAATCAGCTCCTCTAGTGCACGCAATCAGCTCCGCAGCGTTCATGGGTCTGTTTTGGGTGAAGCCGCTAAGACTGTAATTTTAAAGCTGACAAACGCCATTAAACTGTTAAATGGAGCAGGGGAAGGATGCAGCCTAGACCAGGCACATAGCAGGCGCTCCCTTCAGTCGGAAGGACACCCGGGTACCAGGGGGAGATGGGAGCAGTAAGAAGCAATGCCATGACCAGGGGCTGACCCATGGTCACCTCGGGACCACGCTAACACTTTGAAACTGGTACTACTTCAATTTAAGCCTAAGCGTTGGCTTAACTCTTCTCACTCAGTGTCAGCATTCCCATTTCTCTACCTAAAATCCACTTGAGTAATCAACTGTAAAGCTAATGACTCGGGCCCCAAATCAGCAAAGTACTTGAGCACATGCTGAAGCCCCATTGAGAGAAATTAGACCTAAGCAGACTCTTTGCTCCGAGGGGAGGAGGCTTTACGTAAAAAGTAGCAAGAAGGCGGTTCAAAGTAGGTGTAATATTCTATGGAAGCAAACCATACCCACACGAGCGGCCTCCGAGCACCCTGCTCAGCGTTCGCAGGGACCTGTCTGAAGCGTGGGAAACATCAGGCCTTAGACCCGGCTTTATTTTGTTGGCAGCCAAACCTGAACAGGCTTCAGAGGATAGCCCTGGAACTTCCAGGCGGAACCCAGGTCTGGCATGGCCCACAGCCATGCTGCAAGAGCATCTCCTGGGGTGTCCTGAGACAGCAGCTGGGGTGGGGATGGAGGGCACAGTACCCATGGTCACCCCAGGCAGGACCAGCATAACCAGTATCTCCACATGGTGCCATACTTGGGCACTGGGATCCCACAGCCAGCTGTAGACAGGCTCTGACCAGGATCGCTCCCTGCGAGACACATCACCGCCGAGCAACAGGCAGGCAGGGTTACAGCCCACAGACCCCAAAATGAGCCCCCTCCTCAGCAGCAGCACTCCCCTCGCTTTTCCGAGGCCAAGTGGACTTGTCAGGACTGAGTCTGCACATCCCCCTAGCTGCTCCACAGCCCCGACAACCCCCCCACGCCTGCTCGTCAGTGGGTTCACAGAAACCCAGCGTCTGGGGCCCCTCGCCACCTCCCCATCATGCTCCAGAATGACAGGGAGAGCAAAGATCAAGTTTCTCTCTGCACCAGAGAACAGGAATAGTGTTCACTCATGCCAAGGACACCTCGCTTTGGCAGGTCGTGCAGGTAACCACCCAGCACAGTTGAAATCTAGCTATAGCTTCCCTTAAATATGGGATTTTACAGCCCCACACGGTGTTAATGCATATATATCGATATATGTCTCTATCGATAACCAACCTGAACGAAGGAGATGGCTTTCCTGGAAGTTTTCCAGAATTTGGATATATTTATTATGTTGAATTACTTAGGTCAAAGCCCTAACTTGTGTAAACTGGCACAGCTCTGCTGAAATCAATTCCCCTACACCAGCTTCAGCTATTTGATGAGGTGGTCCAGGATCTCTGTACCCGTTTTACTGTCTTCTGCCACCACCTGCCTAGTTCCCGTTTCAGGGCCTCTCTCTCAAGTTTGTCATTGTAAAGAAATCCAACCAGGAGGCACGTATTCAAGCTAAAGCAAAGAGTACATAGGGCTCAGAGAGAGGAGAAAAGAGAGCAGATGTGCTGAAGCAGGCGGTGCTTTGCTGGGGCCGCTTCGTGCTGAACCTCCTGCCCAGCCCCCCGCTAGCCACCGAGTGAAACCCTCAGCATCCCCCACCTCTCCGGAGCCAGTTCAGCTCAGAGACACGGGATAACAGGGAGGCTTTTAAAGGCAATAACAAGGAGCGAGCTACTCACTGCATAGGTTGAGCGGGGCTGGTGCCGGGCCATAGCACGCGCAAGGCTGCTCTTGCGCTGCAGCACACCAGGAGGACTCTGCCCCGCATGGACACGGTGGCTGCTGGGGCTCTACCCACAGATAAAAAGCAAAATGCAACCCCATTCTTTCAGCTAATCCATCTGTAATCACCCTAAGCCAAACAAAAGGCTGAATATTTAGTTAAGAGTTTTTAAAAGGTACTCAATTCTTTTATTTTTCATCTCATTTTTGTTTTGCTTGAGGAGTCCTAGGGCAAGGGTGAAGACTGCAAGTGAAAGAGCCGAGCAGAACAGCTTTACCTGTAACTGAGAAGTTCAGTCATGTTCGCTGTCTCAGGGTGGGTTTGCTTTCTTTAGGTCTCCCAGCTCTTTGGAGATTACTCCTTGTTTTCCTGGAGATCCCTGGGTTCGACACTTCCCCTTAATCCCTTCTAAAGAGGTGTCCAGCCCAGGGACTGAGCAGGGGGCCAGCCTGAAGTGGTGGACCAAGAGGCCTTCATGCTCTCCCACGTGTGCGCAAGGTGGAAAGACACCTGCAAAAAACAGGAAAAAGCCTTTATTAGAACAGCCTCTTGCAGAAAGTCAAAAGCAAAGTCATAACAGACATCATTTACAGAGGCAACTGCAGTCCGGGGGCTAAAAGAGAAGGCCACGCTCGGCCTCTGCAGTGGGACTGAACCAGTTTACGTGCTAATCCCAGTGTGAGCAACCAGAGCTGGCACCAGCCAGAGCCAGTTGTCTGACTTCAGCATTTGGCAGAGAGGGACGGATGAATAAAAATATGTAGCGCAGGCGCTGGCTGCCCAAAGCCATGGGTTGTTCGCTGTCAGCAAACGGAGCCAGACGGAAAAATAAATACAGAGAACATCTTGAATTTGGAGAGCGATTCCTGTACCACTGCAGGGCTCAGCAATACCCCTGCCCTGGCTTTTTAGTGCCTGCAGCACGTTTTATGGTGTGGCCAAGGGCAAAGGAGAAAGCTCCCATCCCCTCCAGCTCACACGTGTCCATGCAATGTCTCCAAGCTCAGCGATATTTCAGCATTTGCTATTTCTGAAAAAAAAAACCAAAACCCACCATAATCCTGAGGCCAGAGCAGAAGAGGAACAAGGGCAAAGAAGGGATTTTGGCAGGAGAGTGCTGAAGGAGGATGCTGTGAGGGGGTTATATTCTAGGGGACAGTAGCCCGATGCTCTCACGGGACAGCCAGTCCCATCCTCACTGACAGTCCAGGACCCAAGTGTCCATCCCCACGGATGCTTTTGGAAATGCCACCTGTACATGTGCAACATCACGACGCTACATGCCGCTGTGACAGGGCTGGCACCTGGCAGCACAGAGGCCACTGAGGAGGGATGGGGTGGGAAGAAGGGATGCGAGGCAGCATGCAGAGTAAGGCCACGGAGGTAAGGGTAGGATCATTTTATACAGTTAAAGTTTCATTTTAATGGATACCACAACAGGGAAAACATCCCCAATGGCAAAGGGCGAAGCATGTAGTTTCTTTTTCTGAACGACAGGTTTAGCAGCTGGCCTCCCTGAGGAAATGAAGCACGTCCGCATCCATGCCCCCCTCCCTACCCCACAATTTTAGAACCTGTTGGTTAATTTTAGCCAAGTTGGAGGGAGGGATATTTCAGGGGACTTCTGCTCCTACGCTTTCTAAGAAGTGGAGACAGCGAGGTTGCAGGCAACCCCACTAACCAACCCCCTGGGGGAGATGCTGCAGGGGAGTCTGCTACCCTGAGATACAGCATCCACTCATCCCCGCTGGCTAGTAGCTGCTCAGCACCTGTCCTTCATACCCGCATCTATTTCAGGTTCAAGGGAAAACCAAGTAGAAATGGTTAAATACTAAGGGGGATCCTCTTTGCAGCAATGCACCCAGCAAAGCTCCCCGGGGAGCACCAGGCACCCGCTCCCCATCCACAGTCCATATTTCAGCCTGCAGATGAAACAGCTCCATTCCCAGCCAGCCTCCCCACAGCACACAGTCAGCCAGGCTGTATGTTTCCCCCAGTTCAACTTCCCCATTTTTTGGAGAAATGCAGCAGCACTACTCGCTCAAACGTCTACAGTATCCTTTCAGCAGAAAGAAATAAGTAAAAACTCTTCCACTGGCACAGCTAAATGGCCAAACCCCAGCCCTGCTCACTGAGCACACTTCTGATTTGTATTTCAAACTCTACCGTTAAGCTTCTCCGGCTTAAACAGCACGGATCTACAAGTACCTATCAGGGGTGTACCCCACCTTCCCCCCAAAAAAAATCATTACCTTTACATTTCTGAGACCGGGTCAGACAGGGACCTTCTGGAAATAATCAAGGCAGAACTGGTGGTGCCTTGGTGCACCGGACGCCTCGTCCAGCCCTAGTTTTACGAGTCTCTGCTTTGCACCAGGGTAAACTCACGGCCACTTAAGCAGATTGGCTCAAGGACAGCTGATGAAATAAGGCTGAGCAAATCAATCATTGGAAATAACGGCAAATCAATTACTGGAAATAAGCGAGCCTCACATCTTTCCGTCCTTGTGAAGTGATTGTGAGATGGTCCATTTTCTCACACCTTCACTAGGGAAAAAATAATGCATCATTTTCCACATCACAACCTCACCCCAAACCTTCACAATCTTTTACTGGCAAACCATGGTGCTGGGTGAATCTGCTCCAAAAACAGTAGTGAGAACTTTTCCTCTTTCTAAAAGGACCTAGTTCAGAGGCCAGTGGGGTTTTCTAACTCCTCTGAGGCTGGCAAGAGCCTGATATTCCCCGCAGGCTCCAGCATCCCACATTACCAGAGCAAGGAAGGTGTGAGTACTCAAGAGGAGAGATGCTGGGTGAAACCCCTGCGTATCACTGGCTGGCTACTGGCATGAGCTGCAACACCTCTGCAAGCGCTGGGGTGGCCTCGGATGCTCTCCAAGCCACAGAGCCCTCACTGATATTAATAAACCTGGTGGCTAAGCCCATCACTCTGCCTTCAGGCACTGTCCCAGGGTGAAGGTGCAAGTGCTGCTACCAAAGCTAATGGGTCCCCAGCCATTTACTCTGGTGTACAGGTTGTTCTTAGCTCTCAGTATTTGGACACCAAGTGGAAACGCAGCTCAAAATCACTGCGTTTGGAACCCGATGGATCAGAGCCCAGGCACTGCCCTTCGTGCTTTTAACGGCCCGGCACTGCTCTGGGTGTCTGTGCACAAAGACAGGCAATGTCATCTTCCCGCCGCTCTCTTAACTGCTTATTGATCCCAAAGAGCCTTCGAATGGATTTCTCTGGCTAGCTATCATCCTCCATAGCCTGGGAGATCCCCTCTAAATTATAAAGTAGACATCTCAGTTATAGCTTTATTTACTGCGAATGAGCAATTAAGCCATCCCGGTTCGATTTATGGCCAGCACATATAACTCCTCTTAACACAAGCCAAGGCCAGCTTAACTTTTGGACACTTACCTCTTGCCAGATGTAAACCAGCTTCTTCGGTGAATTTTTTACATCTCTAGCCCAAATTCAAACCTCATCTGTGATCAGTCCAGTACAAGCTGGACTTAATAGATTTCCACTGTGCTCATTGCAGTCATTAAGTCGGAGCTCGACCCATCCAGCTTTATTTTCTGAGACCCACATCCTGAAGATGGTACTTAGGATGCTGGTGCTTGCGGTACCCAAAGAGATTTAAACGTACAGTTCCATACTCAGGCCAGCATGGCAAAGGCACCAGGCACATCAGGAGGAAGGCACACCCGGCCCAGCCTGCGATGCCGCTCCACTTTTCGGACAAGAAAGACACTGTCACAAGAGCAGGGCCATCAGGGTAGCTGGCTGGGGATGGGGGGGACCCAGCCCAATGTCCAGCCAGCCTTGGCAGAGGGGCTGGAAGCCAGGACAACCCTCCCAGCCCCGCTCCGACACACTCCGAGGGTGCACTGTGATAGTCAGCACAAATCCTCTTGTGGGTCTGAGCCTTAGCTGCTATTCCAACAGTTTTCGATGGATAATATTCATACTTTACAGCTTTACGGAAAATCACCCAGATTGATACAGATCTGCACTTTATTAATTTTTCCAACTACCAACAGTGAATTAATCCAGTTGGAGACTGATCTAACTTCTCAATAACACCCAGATTTTCCACATTATCAACTTTATTTCTCATTACCCTTTAGGGCAGGTGGAGTTTTGGTAGCTGGGTGGATCATCTCGACATCGCTCTGCATAATGCTCCTTCCAGACAGCCGAGCTGCCCAGAGCCCACTGAGAATACACCCGGCTGATGGCTGTCCTCTCCGGATAAGCGTCTGCGGTATTTAAAGAAAAACTCTTTTTAACTAACTTCATGTCCTGGCAGGACAGAGCATTAAGATCGAGGAGAGCAGGGGGAAGCGCTACCATTTCTGACTTCAGGGCCTGCTACACAGCACTGTTTTTTAAATCACATTGTACAAGTTGTTGCCTTTGCTTTCAGGATTGGTTTGCTAGATCAGAAAGGCTTAATTTCACATTTCTCTGGCTGACCTCTTCTGCATTTGGACCAGCAGAATGTGCTGACAGGCCCAACATACTGGGATGCATCCTGCCTTCACCTGCACCATTGCCCACACCATCCAGGAGCCGTGCAGGCAGCAGCTCCTGCTAAAGAAAGAGCGGCTGTACCCAGCCAGCTCTCTCCTCCTCCTGGCGAGCTGGACACCCTGTTTCTGTTCTACTACTCGTTTGTCCCCTGCCATGAGACGCTTCCCTGGCTGATGGCCTGGAGACCATTTCCCATGGCCCTACAAGAATGATGCTGGCAACCCAAGGAGAGCGGTAAACATGTCAAGGTGCTGCTTTTTCTTAATTATTCTCTTAGAAAGCTTCTAAATAATACCTAAATAAATAAAAATATCAATGATAGCCTGGCTATTTTTGAGCTAATCGTTGCAAACAAAGGTGGGCTACACTCTGCATGCCAGCCCTGCTTAACTGGTGTTGCCTCCTGTCCCTGTTGCCTGGTTGAAGTGAGATTAATTTGGCTTTTAATCAGTGTTCCTGGAGCAGCAGTTCTGGGGTGTTTGCATGGAGCGTCCTGGTGATAACCCGGGAGTGCTTTAAAGGCAGGCACAGCCTACATGGGTAAACACCTCCGCCCGGCACAATTGCAGGTGCCACCACCCAGCAAACCTGCTTTCCCTTTCCTGCTTCCCCCTGAGCCAGCCGGAGAGGAGCAGGTAACTTGTCCCAACTTGTTTCCCTGATGCTGCTCTGCGGCACCTGCAGGCATCGGCGTTTCCCGATGCATTCACACATGTGCTTTCAGTCAGAAAACCCCATCTCCGCCTGTGCACTGGTACCACACCTGCCCAGGTAAAGGCACCTTCTCCTCTGCGAGCGCACGTAAATGGTGCTGCCACCCTGCCTCAAGCTCGCGGGTACAAAGATCAGCCCTGGCAAGAGCACGTACTTCGTCTCATTTCCTCCTTTTGCCTTAATATATCCTATTACTCTAAGGAAAGCAAAGCTGCGACCTGTTCACGGAGTCCCAGGAGTGCAGAGGTCTTGCTCGCATCCTCGCCTGCATGGGAAACATCAGAAGCTTATGCATCGCCTGGGCACGGAGGTAATAACAAACGCAGCAGGCTCCTCGCGTGAGGGGCCGATGCTGTCCTGGCGGCCGCTGGCTTTTAGAAAATATTGCAGTATACACCGGCTCCCAGAGAGGCGAGATGGGAGCGCTGGGACAGGAGGTGTGCTGGGGGAGGCTGGGGGCACGGGGACAGTCGTCAAAGTCCCTAGGTGGTGCAGCAGACTCCACTTGGCTGTTTGCTCTCAGGCATAATCAAAACAAGAGGGGAAAAAATTAAAAAACCTATGCCACTTATATTTTTCCCCTTCTAGCACTTCAGATGATGTTTGAATATTAATTTAGCAACTTCCAGGCAGGACAGTAGCCTTATTTTATTGTACGGTGACAAATTAATTCAGGAGGAAAAAAAAAAGCATTCAGCATCTGAAATACAGTATTATTTCCTGCAGCATTAATTGGTGGCATCAGTACTGTTCAATTTGTTACTGGTGGCATATTTCTGTACGGCTTCATTTCCTTAAAAGCATGGGAATTAATTAGGCGTTTGTGGCGGTGAGGGACTGGCAGGCACCGAGCATAATGTGGGCAACCACCGCAGAGGCTTCCCAGCTGCACGTATCCATTAAAGGTTAGTAAAGCGCTGGTGTAAATACCACAGCTCCCCTGACTTACGGGGATTAATTTACACCGAGGCAGATGTGTTTAGACCAGCTGAGCGCCGCTCCCTCTATATTTAAGTGCAGAACAAGAATTCACCTCATCTAAGTAATATATGACAACATTTAATCATCAGCGTTCGTTTCTGAGTTACTGAGGATGCCTTTTCCCAGCTCACTGATATCCCCCGTAATTTCTGCTGAAAAGGAAGTCAGGCAGGCAGCATCCAGCCCCGTGATGTCAACGGTCCTGTGAATCACAGCCCTTCTGCTGACACCATAATTCTATTTCGCCTCATTTACTTGTACTTTTTTTACTTTACTTTTACTTCACTTTTTTACCTCCTTTACCTCCCACGGTGATGGGCAGGGCCAGCCCTGCCACGGCTCCAATAGCTGCGCCTGGTGCCGTGCCGCCCAGCTGCATCTGGGGCTGCCCCGCACTGCGCCAGCGCTGCAGCAGGATTAACGCTGTCGGTTTGTTAGTCTAATTTGGAAATACGCTTGGGCAGTTTACTGGAAAAACAAAAATTCTGTTTCTGTGAGCCAAGATCCTGAAGAATTACTGTATCTTGGGTCCTTATCATAAAACGTGGTCAATACATCTTTATGGGGTCAGACAATGGCTCAGATATCACTGGCGCAATGAGTTACAACAATTCCTGACGGCCCTGTAACCATCTTTTCTCATTTGAAGCAGCGCAATATGCGATATAACCGGGGCAGGAGGTCTGCTGGAAGCTTGGGAGCCTCTGCAGTGTGTGAACGTTGCTGGGGTCCCGTAGCCGAAGGCACGGCTTGAGCACCTGCAGTTTCAACTCCTTCTTGACTTTTCGCTAGCAACACCAGGTCAGAAAAGCTTGTAAATCAAAATAGAGCGTGTCCAGGGGCCCTCTGACCTAGCACTAAAATAGGTTACCTTAAGAAAATATTCCCATGTTTTACAGTGGTTCAGAATTTATTCTAAATGATATATTTTATACATATGCATCACATATTTATATAAACTTGACCTTTTAAGAGCTGCCCTTTGCTCTTGTTGAGCATTATATATAAACCAAATATGAAATATTTCAACCAACAGCTTCAGGATGATGTGTGGGTAAAATTTAGGGCTGGGGAAGGGAGAGAAGAGTCAGGCTCAGAAAATCAACTACTAAAGAGAAATGTGCCTCTAACCTCAGGTCTGCGCCAGGTTCACGAGATGCTTCAACCCCAGACCTCGGCCCTCACTCTCCAAGACGCAGGCAGGAGCTCAGATGACCTCTTTGAGGTGTGCCGAGATCCCTGAGGACAGAAACTAGAGGTGAAATGGTGACTTCAGCTGCCAAAATCCTAAAAAACTAAACACTTCTGGCACTGGTCAGCAAATAGCAGAAATGTTACGGGAATCAAAAAAAAAAATCTCCACTCTTCTACTTTCTAATGGGCCTTATATAAAAGACCTTTCCTACAGGTAACTTGATAACTCTGTCCTCAAACCTCTGCTAAAGCAGATCATAAACAACTTGGGTCTTCAAGTCATAGCTGATAACTAGTGGCAGTGAACTTCCCAGTGCAGGGCTTGCAGTATTAACATTTAAAAATCACGAGACCCTCAAATATCATGATGCTAAGTCTCGTGACCTTTAAGTCAACTAGATTCAGGTTTCTTTTTCTCTCAGTCTCGCTGGGCTTTTGGGATGGAAATAAAAGACCTTGTTAGGTTTAGGGAACATTGCAGGGAGTCACCATCACCCATTTCTTCCCACATTTACATTTCTGGTCCCCTAGATTCAGTTAACGTAAGCACTGATTTATTTTTAAATAGTTCTTTTCCATGTTGATGCATTTCAATAATCCTTGTTTTTAAGCCACTGTGTGAAAGATATTAAAGCTTGGATGAAATTAATCTCCCTTTGAAGCTCAGTCTGACCAGAACCAGCATTACACAGATCCTGAAGTTTGTTGAAGTCATCTCACAAAGAAATACTTTCGATTGAGCTAGGAACAGCCTTATGCATTTTACAAGTTAAAAGGAAAGGAGAGGACTAAGATTCAAAGAGAGGATATCAGAAAATTCCCTAATACCCAGGTCCCAAGGCACACCCCGCGCTGCACCATGTCCTTGGGTACAATGCCCGAGCACTCCTCATTCATGCCTTTCTCCACGTTTCTGTCTTCGATAACACGTTTCCCTGAAAACGGAGTTGAGAGAAAGCCTTGCATTAGACTGCATTAATTCTGTTGCCTGGAATCAAAATGTAGAGTCAGGTGTTTGACGGCTGCTGTATAGCACCGAGCGAAAGCCCTTTCCTGCTTTTCTTCTGCATTGCCAAGGTGTGTATTTTAGATAAAAGTCCCATTTCTGACCGAGGTGCTCACAGCAGTAAGAGAGAGGACAGGGTCTGCTCCTGCTCTCACCCATTTTTCTCACCATTGCAACGTGCCTCTGGGCTCCTGGACCTCGGCTTTACCTGCTGCCATAAGCAGTAGCCTCTTCCCTCCCTGTGATCCCAATTCAACCCCCAGACAGGGACCCCCCCAGCATCCCACTTCCAGATTGCACAGGAACACAGAAAACCATCAAATCCTGCTGCCCATGCTTGGCAACCCTGACCTTCTGCCTTGCTGCCCACTGCCCTACAATCCTCAGGGCTGCTCCACATGGCACCAAGGCTGGATGGAGATGAAGATGCTGGAGGGCAGCTCAGCATACCCCCGCACAGATCAGCGATGCCCAGCCACCTCAGCCAGCGCTCTCTATTTGTATGTACAGATAAATATACACAAGGCAGAGCTGAAAAGACAGAGTCAGCTCCTCTCTGAAGTCCTTCAGCTCCTGTTACTGCCAGATCCCCGGCGCTCTGCGGCACGCACGCTCTTTATAGCAGCCATCAGCCTGGCACAGCGTGGAGCAGATGGTCATAACGACTTGGCCCAGGGCCTCTGTCAGCCCCCAGCTCCTTGCCTCACATGATGTTCGCCGTGCCACCTGGGCCTCCAGTGTGCCTGCAGTGCTGGGCAGGACACCCCACAACCGGGAGCGAAGGCGAGACAGGGGTTAACACAGAACAGTCCCGAAACCCACCAACTCACAGTGCCCCGGCAACTCATGGGCAGCAGGCTCGGGGTAGGTGTGAGCAGAAGGCAGCAAGGAGAGGAGCCCCGAGCAAATCTGAATGGCAAAAGGATCATGGGACACCAGGCAAATCCTTAAAGGTCTTGTTACCATCCAACAATTCCTTCTTCTTGCTGGTTGTTGCTGACGCAGCTTTGTCCCACTGCTGTGGCTGCCCAGAGGTCCTGGGAAGCATCTGCTGCCGCTGTTTGCCCCAAGACAAGGGCACAAGGGGGAGAAAAAGGCAGACCGTGGCTTGTGGCCAGGGCTGCAGGAGGAGGAGGGATAGAGGTAGCAATAGCAGGGGCAGAAAGCATGTCCTGCATATGGCCAGCCTCCCCAAAAAGGGGTGAGGAGCCTGGGCACAACCCATGGTCCCCGTGGGGCTGGGGACATGGGCTGGGGAGTCGGGTCTTGCAGCCTGGCTGCAGGGAGCCCTAGGCAGGAGAGAAGCCACATGTAGAGATTAGCAGTGTGCATCAGTCGAGTGTTTCCCCCACAAATCAGCGGGTTTGCACCATCCCCCATAAACTGGGGTGATTTTTGCAGAGAGCCACGGCACAAGAGTCCCCGGTGGTATCAGCACTGCGGGGGCTCAGCGATGCGTTGGTGAGGGAGTAACTGCAGCATCGATAGAGCCGTGAGCACACAAGAGCCTGAACAGAGCCCTGGGTCGGAGGAGCCCAGCTCAGCGAGCGGCCGGCCACCCACCTCCATAAGGAGGGTGAAGAGGAGAGGCAGCGCAGCGATCAGGGAGGCAGCAGCGCTCCAGCTTCCTGGCACTCGGGGAATCTTCCCAGATCACGTTACGTTCATGTGTCCTTGGCTCATCTCTGTACAGTTGAAAAACACTGTAAGGGGAGCCAGTTAATTGAGAC
>NW_010273318.1:0-8960 GCF_000690775.1 Eurypyga helias | reverse complement strand
CCCTTATGCTTAATTGGAGACCTGTTGCTTTAACCAAGCCAACCTATTTGTACAGCCCTGCTTTCTGGAGATGCTCTCCAGCTTGCATTAGGTCAGGATTAGAGGGGCCATGCTGCCCGACGAAGCTTTGCATTGCTCCCAGGCTGCTCTGCAGTCAGCACGCCCCCGTGGAGCAGCCAGTTCCCCACCCCTTCGGCCCATCAGATGAACCAGAATTAAGGAAGGCGATAACAGCGATGGCTGGGTGCTGCCTCCCAGCTGACATGGAAACAGCGGGATGAGGACGGCCGGGAGGCAACGTTATAGCAGTAACTCAGTATTTACTTGGCAGAGCAGTGCTGGGGTTGCACGTCCCGACCTGCGTTAGCACACAGCACGAAAGGCTCCTGGTCCAGGGCAGGGATGTTCCTAGGCGCTGCCACGATACAAATAAATAACGATAATAATACTCAGGGGGGCTCTGTCATCTGACCCAGCGCTGATGGAAAGAGCAAAGAGCTGGCTGCCCGCACTCGCCGCCAGCGACTTGAATCCGCTGACATTTGGCCGCCGAGTGGGAAGGGCTGACAGTTGTTCCGCCGGGCAGCGGCCGCGGGCAGCTCAGCAGCGGGCCGCCGGTGACAGGCGTGCCACCACCACAAGCTGGAGATGTGCTGGCACCGGCACCGCTCCGGGCTTTGCTGGTGCGAGACACTCCCGAGCAGACGAGCTCCAAACACGGAGCGCAGGATGCACAGCCCTCACATGCAATGCCCAGGGAGCCTTATCTTACCTTTTTTGTGGCTGCTTAAAGTGAGCACTTTTAGAGCGATGAAGATGCTTTGTCTCTTCAGTATTGAACAGGACCGGTCCCCATTTCCTTGGCTGTGTGGGAGTGGTCACAGGGGTTGGGTCTTCCTTTGCTTGAATAACCTTAAAGCAGACAGGAGACACAAATTAGGAGAGTAAGACTTGCGCTTAGCTCAAAGGCACTGGCTCTCCAAGCCACTGAGCAGGGAGAGGCAGAATGTGCTGCCACGTGCATGTCACCAAAGGCTCCTCCTTGAGTGAAAGATGCAAAACAGATTTGAGGGAGAACGACTCACTTGCCTGTGGGCGGCTCAGTCACTCGAGAGCTGTGAACTGACGATCGTGTTGTCCTTGCAGGCTGTGCTGGAGCTGTGGATGCGAAGATGAAGGCAAAGCCGATGACCTCAGTAAGTCAGCTGTGGGACCAGCACTAGTGGCAGATTCGGTGGCACTGGTATTTAAAAACACAACCTGAAGTACAGCATGCTGGGGTTCATGGAGGACTCCAGGTTTCCACTTCCTGGGGGTCTTGGGCAAAACAAGATAGCTTTCACTGGTCTCACCCAAGAGGGTGGATAAACTCTATGTGACATTCTATCAGGTAGTGATACCCAAATTACCAGTGTTGCTTCTTTGATTCCATAATTTCCAGAGAACTAATACGTAGCATGAATGACTAACAAAGGTATTTGATTTGGAAGCGATGCCATGGTACTGCATAGCTTTGCCACTTGTGTTCCAGTACAGTGTTGTAACTCCTGAATTTGCCCTTCTTTTACCTCTCTAGAAATATGTCAATATTTTACATGACATAGTAAAATAATTCTGGAAAGAAATAAAGAAAAAAAGACTAAACTTGCTTGCCATGGAGCGACTGATACTCCTTCCCATCCAAGTCTGGCTGAGCTGAACCTAAGCACATCTAGCTTTGCCTTTAATCGTGATATGAGTGCTTGGCTGGATTAACAGGGAAGGGAGGGTAGTCACCAGCTCATCTTCCAAAGAACCAAATTACGGGCTTTGCTGAGCACAATGGCTGTTTCAGCACTATGGGAAACCTGGGACTTCTCTGGGCAACCTGAAGGAGCCGGCAGGAGGGAGAAGGCAAAGCTGAGCATCCTTCCTGGGGTAACGGTCCGTGCACACTTGTCCTCCCCCAAAGCTCAGGCGTGGCGGGAGCTGGCAGGAATTGAGCCCATCGCATTTCCAATAGGAATGCTGAGCGAACAGCACTGTCCTTGCAACTGTCTCAATGACACGAATAATGTGCCGCAGAGCTAAGGGGGACAAATGGTAAATCTCTAGCTAAGAACAATGATAATGAAAGTACAGAAGTGAAAATTCATTACTTGAGTCTGCTCGGGAGCTATCCTGAGGGATCCTCTTAGGCTTTCTGGGTTGCTTTAACCCTCTGGGTCTGGCTCCAACACTCAGGCCGATGTGCTGTGTGCTTTCCTCCCCAGTTTTTCCCCATTTCTTTACCGAAAAAGCTTTCTCCTCCGAAAAAAGTGCCGTGCATCTCACCAGACCCGCAGCATTGTGCCATTCGGCGCTCAGCTGCCTGAAACTATGCAAGTGGGAAGAAAAGCATAATGTGATTTGTTTGGTCAGCTGCTCAAGGATGGAGTCTAATAATGTTTTGTCTATTTCCAACAGCTCACGTGGAGATGGGAGCAGCGACTGGACAAGACAAACAGCTCAGCTCCACAGGTGAGCTCATTCCCTCCCGAGTGGAGAAGTCTTTCCTGACTGCTTTCTGGTCTCCGGGAGAGAAGGGACCTATTTCAACACTGCTAATGTTGCTTAGGAAGCCCCGGCATCCTGCCAGGTCTCTGAAAAGTTAGAGATGCCCGTCAGGCATCTCCATGGCAACCCCAGGATGCTCATTCCAGCCAGCGCAGTCACCGTGTCGGAGCAGCAGGCTGTCAGGTTCATCTTGTACAGCCTTTTGGAAGGGCAACAGGAACCGAGAAGGTGTCTGGTTCCTCTCGATGCCAGGCTGCTGGGAAAGCAGCACACCTGGGGGTTTCTGCCTGTGGAACCTGCCAACCAGCTGTTAGCAAAATATCTGGCAAAGCATGAAGCAAAAATGCTCGCTGTTTGGACATCTTTGACTGCCAGGGTGAACCACAGCAAGTGCAGGTAGCCTTACTTGGCAGGTGTTGCACACTACAGCAGAAGGCCCGCATCCCCAGCAAGCACCCCGTTTTGGGTGAGAATAGCAGTAACGCCGTCAGCCTGAGAGAGGATGTGGCCCTCAAGGAGGGCAGGAGAGGGGGTACGGGAGAGACCCATCAGTGCCAGCTTGGTAGAGCAAAGCCATATGTTTGCCTCCTGAACAGCATTGCTCACAGTGTAATACAAGGAAGGAGCAGCTCCTGGCAGCACTCACCTTCTGGTCCTTGACCACAGAAGAATGAGTTTATGTGTGGAAGAAATACTCCTGCATCCTTTTGGAGACATTCTTCCTGCCAGCCAGCTTCACGTGTTGTGAGGGACATAGACCTGCTTCGTGTCAGTCCAAGCCCTGGGAACACACAGGGTCAGCAGCACTCCTGGTTCAGGGAGTAGCAAAGCCAGGCCCAAATCAGTCTGAATTAAGTTTATCCATCTCCTGTTGGCATCATAAGAGCTCATTCAGTCCTGACAAGCACCAAATTCTTCAATCAAGGGCACCTGTGATCAGGTGTTGGTAGACGTAGTTCAGAGAGGTACCCAGTGAAACATGGATCTCGCAGCAAATTCAAACTGTTCAGCCTGTGCTCCTGGCACTGCCATACGTCCCACCGGCAGCAGATATGCATAGACCATCTCAAAGGTGAGGGAGTTTCCTCAACAGCTCCTCTGTGTCAACTGCTTACTTGCTTCCATAGCCACCACAGTGTCATCAGCTCCTCCAGTAATAGTTCAGGTGTCCATCATGCGTCATCCAGCTCCTTCCACAGCATCCTGGCACCTTGGGTTAAGAAGAAATAGCCCCAGTGAGAACGGTTTCATGACCTTGCCTCCAAATGACCATTCAGGTCCTTTAGCTCAAGCTCCAGGCAGATGCAACCAGGGAGTGTGCCATCTGCAAAGCTCCCAAGGAACAACAAACCCACTCTCACAGTGTCTCAGGAAGGAAGGTCTGGGGGTTTAGTCCCCCCAGGGTCATTGTCACTCCAGAGGGTTGATTACTTCCATGTCTGCTTTCCTTCAAACATTGCTACTGAGTTGCACTTATTGTTTCCAAACTTGCTTTCCATTTACACTTGTCATCATATTAGAAAATACCAGGTGGATTGGGCAGAGGGGATAACTCACTTGTCTACTGGGTCAACAAGGACTTTGCTCATCACTGCAGCAGAGACACGTTGATAAAACACAAAAGACAACGCTTGGTCTAGCAAAGCAGCTTCTGCATCTCCCAGGATGCTGCTTATTTAATTAGAAGGGGCAAGGCTCCCTGCTGAATAAACCAGAAATAGCCTTCCAGGGAAAAAAATAAACCTGCCTGTGTGTTCTGGAGGACTCTGGGAAAGAAGAGCTATACCATCTCCAACAGACTTGCACAGTACAAGATGAGAGTTTTGGAGAAGAGGTGTATTGAGAAAGCCAGTCTGCTCCGGGGGAAGAGACCATCTCCATATTTAATACTGGTGTAAGTAACTGCAGCATGGATTTCCCCCCGCCCCCCACCTTCATTTCTTCACCCATGGCTCTTAAAACTGTTCTACCCATCTCAGATGCATCTCCCATTGTACATTAACCTTGCTTGTCTGAGGGTGATTTTATGGTAAGTGGTTAACAATAAAGCATGTCGCCCGAGGGCACGGCTAATGCATAATTCAGGTTACCCGGACACCTTAACAAATGGTCCCTAAACCCTCTGCAGGGTATCCAACAGCTAACACAAGCCATCCCTGGAAAAGCTGAACGAGCCATTTCGAGAGCTGGTCGGGTGGTGGTCAGCAATGGAGGAAACCTCTTCCGGGGACTGCGGCAGCGAGGAGAGCTCACTGGCCTCCCTGCGAGGTCAGGGGGAGGGCTCTGTCGCACTTGCCCTCCCTGCCTTCAAAGGGTGAGTTATTTGGAGATTATAGAAGGATTAAAGCCTTAATGACCGCACGCTTTTTTCTCTCCTCATCTAGAAAGGCCAGCAACAAAAAGTAAGCCAAGCAGCACGCTGAAGGTCAACAGATCCGTGCTCTGACAGACAAGAGAGCATAGCTCCCCCGCCCTGGCAACCTTGGGTGGCAAATGTCCTGCCAACAGCCCCCTCTCTCCCTCCAGCAGCGCCCTGCCTTGGCTGCGGGCGCTGCAGGCTGAGCGGCATCCAGCTGCCACCACGCGAGGGGAGCAGGAGCACCCTGCCAGAGCCACCCAAAGTGGCTGAGGACACGAGGCCGCTCCTGCAGAGCTCTGCCACGGAGCACCAACATCGGCAGTTTTCATTTGTAAGAAATCTGAAGCAAAACACCTGCTGAATCTTCAGGTGCTGAAAGCTCCTTCTTCAAGGAACAAATAGCAGCGACCATTGTGGCCATGTCGTTTTTCACTAAATAAAAGGGAAAGTAGCAGAAATCAGAAGAAACATTTGCAGTCCTCTCCCAGCGAGATGAGACTCTCATATTCCCAAACCACAGCTTCACTCCTCACCCAGCTCCGTACTTATGGTACGGCTGCTTCCAGCATCCCAGTGCAGGCAGCCAGGGCAAGGGTGTCCAGACACTCCCAGGCGGAGGAGTGCTGTGCCGTAACTCTAGCCAGGGGCCAGCCAGGCTTGGCTTCCATGGACCAGCAGTCCCACCCGAGATGCCTTACCACCTGCCAGAGGCTCTCCCACCCTGGGACAGCTATTTCCCCAAGGCAGGTAGACTCCAGCTTCAAACCCATCGCCCCCACCGCGTTTCTTCCTTGGGGTTGTGACATTCGATTCAGTTCTGCACCAACTCACATTGTCTCCCTGCAATCTAAATATGTCCTGACCTCTCTGCACAGGACTATCCCAGCCATCAATTAGCTACCTCGGTTGTGTGGATACCAGGAAACTGAATACATGGGTTTATAGTTCAGTGGAAAGTTCTGCTGCCGTCTTAAATCATAAAGCACAGCTGCTGACACAGCAGAAGCTGCAAAACGAACAGAGCATCTGAGCAATCCGTGGTTTGGAAGCCGCTGGGAGGAGAATAAGCGCAGCGTCTTGCAGCTCTGTAGGAGGGATGAAGAAAGGACAGGCGGGCCAAAAGAGCAGATTAAAACTCATCAGAGTGCAGTTGTAATGCGTTACGCAACACGAACACGTCCTGGCGCTCCAAAGTTCGCCTGCATTCGAGAGAGAAAACGGCAGCTGAGATTCAATGTCTACAAATGCAAAGTAATGCCTGGAAAAAACCCACCAAACTCCAAATATATACACACATACACACCACAATGGGCTCTAAATGCGCTATTCTGAGTTAGGAAACAAATCTTAGGAGTCTTTGTGGATGGTTCTGTGAAAATACCCCCCTTGGGTGGCGGGTGAACGAAGCCAAGCTAACGCTGGGACAGGACTGGAATAGGAAGGGCACGGAGAACAAGACAGAAACCATCGGTGTGCCTGCACGTGGAGCAGCACATCCTGTCCTGGTCCCCCATCTCTAAAGAGGTACAGTAGAGCTTACAGGGGCACGCAGGAGGCTGAACAGCAACGTGGACCAACTCCTGCACCAAGGCTCTGCAGCTTGGAGGTGACTACTGCCAATGCCTTCATGGATGGCACGGGGAAAGGACAACGGGGGTGTTATTTGTCGTAACACAAGAACTAGTAAGCATCAAATGAAAGGCAAAAGTTGGAAAGCAGAGTCTATTAGCCAGTTACCAAAGGTGGCAGCAAGGGCAAACACACTAGGAGCGGCTGTGATTCATCTCCAGATGCCATCAGCATCTCCACTGAAGCTACATGTCCAGGCTTCCTCTCCAGACAGCGCAGAACACCCCGTACTACCGGCATGTAAGCCCTGTACCCAGGCCGGGCAGCTAGAGCAGGTCAGGAGAACATGCACCGTGGCTCTGCACTGAGGAGAAGGGCAGCCCTAGCACTTTTTCCAAGTGCAGGCACCTACAACGGTCTTGGAAAAACATCTGGGCACCCTCACCCTAGCAGGACCGAGCTCTCCAGTGGCCGCCCTTCGGCACAGCGCAGGAAGGGCATCTTCCCACCACACCTTCCGCTGGAGCCTTTACAGACCGCAGCGATGGCAAAACACCTGCAGAATAGCTAAAACGCTTCTTGGGGAATGCAGTTGGCAATTTCCCTTTCTGCTCAATGGGATTCAAATAACCTAATTCCTGCTCTACATTTGTACGGTCTCTCTCTCCGCCAGATCACCCCCGGAGAAACGACCGCCATGTGGTAAATACATGTAATCACGCCACTCTGATAGCTTCTCTTGTTCTCTGGCCATTAATTCATCTCCCTGGGACTTAGGTGAGCATTTTAAATCCTGCAGGAAATTCAGAGAGCTGCCTTTATTTTTAAATCAACACAGCAATAAAAGGCTTTCTCCTTTCGCTCCTCAAAATGTAAATTTTTTTTACCTTCAAAAATATCCCGGCACACAGGCAGATGTTGCTGGTCGTGACCTTATCTCAGGCCGAGGACAGGTCTCCCATGCATGCGAAACGGCACGGCTGCATAAACCTCCCGCACAAGCAGGGGCAGGTAGCAGCACCCACCGCAAGCAACGCCTTTGCCTCGTGCTCATGGCACCGGCACACAAACACGATCAGAAACCTAACCTTTCCCCTCTCCAGGTGGATTCTGCTAAGTTTTACACCCTGACAGAAAGGAAAGTGCCGGCAGCGACAGCCACGTGCTCGGCTGCGGAGGCTCTGGGCTGCCAGGGAAGAAATGCATGGGCTTGGAATCAGCTGGTGCCACCACAACATCCACTTGGGCGAGTTCAGCTCGTGTTCTCAGCGTGACTCGCGTGGTACCAGCGAAACCTTCTTTTGCCAATGTCCCCAAACGGAGTTGTTCTCCTCTCTGTTGTCACTGAGCCATCACCTTTTTTGGCGCTGGAGAGGAATGAGATGAAGAGAAGGAGGCATGAGCTGCTTTGCTGGCAGAGCGAGGCCAGGATGTGCCCGGAAACCACTGTCAACGGGAGGCAGCAGTGGAGGAAGCAGGCTGGTGGGAAGATGCCGAGTTTGGTGCAGGACCTGGGCGACACCAGAATTACGATTCAGTCATGCTGATGAGCAGTTGAGGAGGTCGGACGGTCCCACCCGGGAAGATGAGGGAGAAGGGACCTGCAGGGAAGAGGGCTGCACCTCAGGCGAACGGCTGGGACAACGGGGAGGAAAGGGTGCTCCTCGGTGGGCAGGAGCGGGCAGGAAGGGCTGAGTGACAGGTGAGATGGGGGTGCTAAAGGCCAACGGGCAGATGGTGAAACTGCGATTAGAAAGTCACTCCAGCCATAAATCTTGGGGACCTGAGCCAGAGACGGGCAAGCCCCAGATGGCTTGGAAAGACTCCCTGGTGCAGCCCAGTGCAGCTCAGTGTGCATCTGTTTCTCCCTCCCTCCTCCTCCTCAGGTTTAACCACCTCCAGTTAGCTCCTTACAGCCAGAGCTGAACCTAAAACCACATCCATGCACAAACTAAAGAGCAAAACCACTACCTGGACCCCAACAACTATATTATCCCTCCCCAGCACAGGACTCTCGCTGCTTTACTGGGGGTTGCGTGCAATGTCCCATCCTTGACGTTCGCCCTCTCAGCAGGGATGCTGCGGTCACTGTCCAGGGGGTCACAGAGGGTGCAGGACCACGCAAAGGTGCACCAGCAACTCTGGGTGGAGGAAGGTTCCCCACAGCCACACATGCTATTTCTGGATCTGCTGAGGAGCTGCTTAAGGCTGGATTTGCAGGCAAGCACAGGGACATATCGGCTGTCCGTGCTTTGGAAGGGGCTCAGGAACAGCAAAGGGGCAGGAGATTGGGAGGGAACAGGATTTATATAGAGATCCATGGGGAAAACCTGTGTCTGCGAACACAAGTAACCCAATACCGGGCAGTAGTACTAGCTCCTGCCTGCAGATCCAGGACACACCTTCCCCAGCCTGCAACCGGAGCAACCTCTCACACTTCTGCCCAAAAAGCGCTCGCGACACCCCTCAAAAGGCACCTTGCCCATGCCGAGTCCCC